>NW_025999442.1:0-204142 GCF_019419815.1 Pyrus x bretschneideri
CTGCTCCCAAAAACTAGGCTTCTCCTTGAGGTAATTTATTTTCTAAGGCCAACTCCAACCCATGGCCTAAAACTATAATTTCCCTTATATTCCCCCCAATCCATTCCAAACCAAATTCTAATTTGGACCAAACGTAAAAAAAAAAATAAAAAAAAAAAAAAAGAAATCGGCCAGGATTTAGCCCAGAAAATGGTGTGAGCCCCACCATCGAGAGTGAAAAAAGGCACTTAAACGCCAAAAACCCCCAAGAGACGCGCGCATGCGAGCAAAGCGCCAAGGCAGAGACCGGCATGGCCCCACCCACATGGGCATGTCGGCGACTTGAGCCAGAAACCAACGACTAGATTTGCAATCTACGGCTGAGATCAACTGGCCATTGGTTGATCCAACGGTTTGCATTCAAAATATTTTTTTGGGAATTTTAACAAAAGGCTCCGGTACTGTTCACTTTAACGAAAAACCACATTTTTACACTAAAAAGTCAATCCTGGTACTATTCACTTTAGCCTTTATTTTGTCCTTATCATTAAAACTCAAAGTTTTCAAGCCTTTCTCATTAGTTTCCTTATTTTTTTTAATTTTTAATTTATATATTTATTGAATCCAATGGCTGAGATCAAATACAATCAAATCTAACGGTAAAATAAAAAGATCTAACGATCCAAATTTAAATTCAACAGCTAAAATAATAAAAAAAATTATTTAACTCAAAATTCACCCAAAAACTCTATGAATACCTATGTATTTGTTTAAACATCCACACAAAACTCACTTTTCTCCTACAATTCTTCCCCTTTTTTTTTTCTACTACCATTTCTTCTAATTTCCAAATTTTTCAAGATGGCAAAAGAGCATATTAGAGGTCGTAATTGGACCTTTGAGGAAGATGTTGCTTTATGTTTGGCATGAGTTTCTATTAGCGAAGATGGTGCCGTTGGCACAAATCAAATTAAAAAGGTTTTGTGGGTAAAATCATTGATAAGTTAAATGAAAACTCCAACGCCGGGCGAAGGGAAGGTGGTGGTGTTTACAATCAGCGGAAGTTTATCAACAAAGCGTGCATTTATGGAAGGTAAGCTTGGAGAATAGGGTGACAAATTTGTGAGTTTCTTTGTTGATATTTTATTTGTCATGTACATAATATTATTTTAACTAGTTGTTTTTATGTATTTTGCATAGGATGACAAAGTAATGCCAATTTACAAAATAAGAACTACACCGAAAAATTAACCTTTTTAAGTTGCATCATGCTTGGAACGTTCTCAATGATTGTCCGAGGTGGGGAACCGATGTAGACCAACAATGGGGAAGATTATTTATAGTGAAGCCACAGACAAATGAAGCAAGAAAGGTTCGAATGTAATTTCATGATGGAGGACCTCAACAAATACACTCCAGAGAGGAAGAAGTTCTTACGTGATAAGCAAAAGAAAATTTTGCGAGGGGCTACCACAAGTAGTATATTTCAAGATGATGATTCATTTCAAGGCTATATCCCAAGTCCACCACCAAGTCAAGATGATGGATATCATTATTAAGTTTATGTAATTTATGAATTATCAATTGTATTAAGTTTATGTGGTTTATTAATTGTCGTTTGTATTAGGTTTCGTGTATCAATTTAGTGATTTTTCAATATTTAAAATGTTCATAAAATTAATTTAGGATAGGCTATATAATTTTTTTTTTTTAAAAAAAAAAAAAAGCCTAAATTCATTCTTTAATAATCTGGGGCTAAAAGTTTAGGTTAGAAGGATTAGAGCAGAAAAGCTGTTTCTGGGTTAAAACCTAAATTTTCTAGACTAAAAATTTTAGGTTTTAGATCAAGGGTTGGAGATAGTCTGAGGTAATTAATTTATCAGGGTTTTCACTTTCTTTGATTGTAATATGTCCTTTTGAGGAATGCTTTGCGATTTGTTTATGTTATTTTGGGTTTTGTGTAATCTTGGAATCTTTCCTTTTGCATCAGTGAGATTTGGGTTTTTCGGTTTTGTTTACGGTTTTTGAATGTCCATGAATTTTGAATGGTGGGTTTCTGTGGATTTTGTTATTCGAAGAGGGAAATATGGATTGGTTTGTTACTTGTACATACGTTTATAAGCATCAAATTATATACACTCGCTCCTACTCAAATGTTCAAATATATTCATTTATGTATGTTTGCGCATTCACTTTCGTATACGTGTGTTAACTGCCATTTAGATTTGGTCAAATGAATAATGTACGTTTACGAATCGGTCATTTCACACATATATAGATTGATAGGTAGATTGAATTGAAATTTCGTGAATCGGTCATACACTTTACATGATTTCTATGCGGGAATGCTAGTGAATGCTTTATTTAATTTCCAAGAAATTGAAGCTGAGAATACGATATTTTCCCTTTGCTATGGAAATACAACCGTGGATTCTGTGGTGCAGTAATATGAGGCCTAATAAAAGTTAATTTTCCTTGTTTCTTATGTTCATATGTTTTAACATCCGATTGGATTTGCATTAAGGTTTTAATTTTAGGGGTTTTTTCTGCTTTAGTTCACTTAATATTCATACCTGTTAATGTTTTTACTTTTTAAGCGTATGGTTTTAAGTTTTTGGTATGTGTAAGAATGTGTCCAACATGGTTTCTTTTTCGCACATCCTTTCAATAATTTAGATTGACTTACCCCAAATCCATTGGCAGTTACTTTTTTTTTTGGTCAAAAGTACTTTTTATTACAAAAATTACAACTTGACAAAGCCCAAAGCTAACATATTAACATCCAAAAAAGGGTCACAACAGAACAACACATCCCAAAAGCTAAGATACAATTAGGCCCAAAACGTAGAACATGAACATTGAACCTAGAAACTTTTACCATCTCCATTGCCGACAGAGGTCATCCTAAGCCGTCCAATTCCTTCATAGTCAAGCAATACCTCACCAAATGCCACATCAAACTCCAATCTGCCACCCAAGCATAGCCATACAGTAAGGATAGCTAGCAACCAAACAAGAGAAGCCAACTGTCGAGATGAAGTCCGTGGAGATCCACGAACAACACTATCGAAAATGGCAGATAACAAGGAGAAAGTGGTGGTGTTGGAAACACCTGAGCTAGTGAAGCCACTGGACTCTACACACAATCTGAGTAGGTTGTATGGCTGAAGATCAGAATATGAATGAACACATAGGATAGATACTGTCTAGGAAAGAGAAACCATACATAATAGTATAACAACCAAGGCTAAAAAATGGTAGAAGTAAGGAAAACAGATAAGAAGGAAAGAGAAGGGAGGACGGCGACCGACCCTAGTCGAAACTAGGTCGGCGCCACTGGTTTTCCTTAAATTTGGAAGCCTCACATGAAGGGGTGAGAAAAACTCTCAAAAGGAGAAAACGACTCTCACTAGAGAGAGAAAAGTATTGTCGCACCCTATTGACAGTTACTTTGTATACGTTAGGGAGGTCTTCTCTTCTCAGCTTAGTGGGCACCGTACCTTTAGCAAAGCGTCTAGGTAATGCAACTGACGTAGAACGTTTAGCGGAGGAATTTGAAGCACAGCTTGATAGGCGCCAGGAGAAGACCAAGAGGTCATGAGTTATCCACTATGATTATAGTATTCAATATGTGCAATTAATCTGGTATATCACAAATAGAATAATAGGCAATGTAGTGTTGCTTAAGGATATTTTTCTTTGTATTCCATATCAATCAAAATAATCTTTCAAAATTCTCTCATTTTCTGGTGGATTCCAGATGAATCTTTAGGGGTGAACGTGAGGATCCCATTGTTAATCATCTCGCTGCGTCAGTTGGTATCAGAGCAGGTTTTGCCTTGGCTCGATGGCGAATGACCCGACGAATGATAGAACTCGTCCTGACGGGGACCAGTTTCCAGGAGAGAGTTGACGCCCTTGCTGCAAGCGTTGAAGAGATTAGGCAATGCTTCTCACATGGGGAACCACGACAATCTACAAACGAACGAGAAAACCGACGTGGTGGTGGTAGAGTCAACCGCAATGGTCATTGTCAACGGGAAGCTAGTGAATCAGATTCTGAGGAGGAGATTGACCAGCCCGAGAACCCATATGCTGCTATAAAAATAACCGACAACCCATTGAAGATTACCGAATAAAGGCCGACATTCCTTATTTTAATGGTCATCTATCCATTGAAGGATTTTAGACTGGCTCGTGGAGGTAGAGAGATCTGTAAGATTATGTCGGTGCCGCGAGGAAAAGATGGCTAAGATAGCGGCTTTTCGCTTGAAGGGAAGTGCGGCTGTATGGTGGATAATTTGCAGAAGTCGCGACAGAGGCAGGCCAAACAACCGATCAAAACATGGCGTAGGATGAAACAATTGATGATGGAACGTTTCCTTCCAGTAGACTACGAGCAGCATCTCTATCGCCTTTACCATAATTGTACCCAAGGTAGCAGAACAGTCAAGGATTATACTGACGAATTTCTACGGTTGGCAGAGAGAAATTCTTTGAATGAGACTCAGGGGCAGACGGTGTCAAGGTATGTCAATGGATTGACGACTTCAATACAGGATAGAATTGGGTTACAAGTTTTCTGGGATGTCCATGAGGCTCAAAATATGGCTATGAAGGCACAACAGTTAGAGAAGAACTGAAAGATCATGAACAACAAAAGAGAAGAATCGAGCTATGGCAATAATAGAATTACTAGAGGAAGGCAGCAGATTCTTATGTTCCTGACAAGGAGAAGAAAGATGTTCAGCTGATCCAAGGAATAATTATAAAGGGCAGAATTACAGAGGAGAGGGCAGCCGGGACACTGACATAAATCAGAATCGAAATCAAGGCTAAGCCTTGGTCCGTACGCCAGAGCACCAGTGATGTCTGCTATAGATGTTTCCAGCATGGCCACAAATCCAATAACTGTCCGAAGCGGAAAGCAAGCAAACCTTGTATAAGGAAACCGAAGAAGCTGATGATCACGGAGGAAATTATACGGATGATTATGATGAGGCTGAGTTTGCATATGAGATAATAATGAGGTTGTGAATTTGATGATGAATCGTGTTTCTATTGAAGAGGATGAAGTACTCAACATGGTGCTACAACGAGCTCTCCTGGCTCCTAAACAAGAAGGGCCAAGAAATCATATATTTCGCTCCTTATGTTCTGTTGACAACAATGTGTGTACACTGATTATGGACAGTGGTAGCTGTGAGAATTTGTGTCACAAAAGTTGGTTGATTATTAAAAACTTCTGATAGAGAAACGTACAGATCCTTATATATTGGGTTGGGTGAAGAAATGCCTGTCGGTGAAAGTGAAAAAGTATGCAAGATTCCTCTTTCTATCGTAAACATTACAACATGAGATTTGGTGTGATGTATTGACATGGATGCCAGCCATGTATTACTGGGAAGGCCATGCAGTTTGATGTTGATGCTACCCATAAAGGTCGTGATAATGTATTTTTCTTTTGAGTGGGGCTCTCGCAAAATTGCTCTTGCTCCTATTAATCAATCTGGAAAATTAGAAAACCCCAAGTTGGGAGTTCAAATTTTCTAGCTATCTCCAGGGAATAGCCACGAGTTTGAAGACATTATTAAAGAATTGGGTTGCATGTAATCCAGTTGTACTTAAGGGTCTCATGGTGACAGATGTTTGCTGCAAAGCCACCTTCTTGAAGAAGTGCAGGAAATTTGAGAAAGTTTGAAGATTTGATTTCTGAAAGATTTACCGGACAACTTCCTCCTATGCGAGATATTCAACATCAGATTGATTTAGATCCCTAGAGCAAGCCTTCCTAACCTACCCATTATCGGATGAATCCGAAAGAAAATGCAATCTTGAAGGAGAAGATTGAAGAGCTGCTGAAAAAGGGATTTATTCGTGAAAGTATGAGTCCTTGTGCAGTTCCCGTCTTATTAGTGCAAAAAATGATAACACTGGCATAGTGTGTGATAGTGAGCCATTAATAAGATCCACCATCAAGTATAGGTTTCCAATTCCACGTTGAAGGATATGCTGGATGTTCTTGAGGGTTCTAAGGTGTTTTCGAAAATTGATTTGCGCAGTGGTTATCATCATATTCGAATTAAACCAGGAGATGAATGGAAGACGGCCTTTAAAAGCAGGATGGTCTGTATGAATGGCTGGTAAATGCCATTCGGATTATCAAATGCACCAAGTACTTTTCATGCGACTTATGAACCAGTTTTGCGTCCTTTTACTGGGTCATTTGTTGTTGTGTATTTTGATGATATCTTGATTTATAGTAAAACCAAAGAAGAGCATTTATTGCACTTAGAGACAAGTTCTGGATGTTCTGGAAAGAATAAACTTTATATTAATTTGAAGAAGTTGCACATTCCTTACAAGTAAGTTGCTGTTTTGGGTTATATTGTTAGCAAAGATGGATTTCATGTGGATCAAGACCAGGTACGTGCAATTAGAGAATGGCCTACTTCCAAAACCGTAAGTGAGTTGCGTAGTTTCCATGGCCTTGCTACTTTTTATAGACGCTTTGTACGAACTTTAGTACCATTACAACTCCTATTACTAGAGTGTCTCAAAGCAAGGAAAGTTGTCAATGGGGTGAAGCACAAGACAGGAGTTTTGCATTGATTAAAAGAAAGCTTAGCACTGCACCGGTTTTAGCGTCTTCCAATTTCGAGAAGATATATTCGAGGTCGAATATGATGCAAGCGGATTGGGCGTGGGAGCTGTGTAGTCGTCAAGAAAAAAAGACCAGTGGCATTCTTCAGTGAAAGTTGAGTGAAGCCCGTAAAAGTGGAGTAACTTATGATCAGGAATTTTATGCGGTCGTGCGTGCTGTGAAGCAGTGGGAGCATTATCTAGTGCAACAAGAATTCATCTTTATACTGATCATCAAGCTTTGAAGTTCATCAACACCAGAAGAGTGTGAGTAAAATGCATGTAAGATGGGCCATATTTCCTTCAAAAGTTTCCTTTTGTGATTAAGCATAAATCTGGATCTCTCAATCGTGTTGCTGATGCTTTGAGTCGGAGAGCTAAATTGTTGATTTACTTTAGCACAAAGATTGTGGGGTTGAGTTTTTAAAAGAGTTATATGAAGCTGATTTTGATTTCAAAGAAGTTTAGGCAAAGTGTGTTCAGAATCAACCTGTTTCAGATTACCACATTAGAGATGGGTATTTGTTTAAAGGTAACAGGCTGTGCATTCCTAGTTCATCCTTACGAGAGAAGCTTATTCGAGATATTCATGGAGGTGGTTTGAGTGGGCATTTAGGCAGAGACAAAA
This sequence comes from Pyrus x bretschneideri, assembly GCF_019419815.1. NCBI lineage: Eukaryota > Viridiplantae > Streptophyta > Magnoliopsida > Rosales > Rosaceae > Pyrus > Pyrus x bretschneideri. Next base: position 7,250 of record NW_025999442.1, read on the forward strand.
CCATTGCAGGAATTGAGAAACGTTTATTTTGGCCTCAGTTGAAGAAAGATGCTGGCAAAATCGTGAAAGGTGTTATGTTTGTGGTATAACATAAGATTTTGTGGTATCCACTAGTGTAAATATTTTAAATTGAAGATCGAGTTCATTCATTGCACTCGTATAGGGTCAATGAGCATAGTTGTAAAAAATCATCAAAATCGGAGTTAAAATAACCGTTAAATCGTGATTTTTCATTGATAACCGTCGAACAATTTTGCCCCATTACTTGATCTCTGAATGTTTGTTTTTGCAATTTTTGGCGTATGTGATCTCGAAATATATACAAACATGTTTGACGGTTGGATCGTTGAAACTAGTTTCATAGAATGTGTATCCCATCAAAATAATAGATTCACTAACACTGAATAGTTTATTCATACTTTCATTAAGTATAACATACGATTTGGTGGTATTCACTAGTGTAAATATTTTAAATCGAAGATCGAGTTTCATTCATTGTACTCGTATAGGGTCAAGGAGCAGTAGCTGTAAAAAATCATCAAAATCAGAGTTAAAATAACCGTTAAATCGTGATTTTTCATTGATAACCGTCGAAAAGTTTTGTCCCATTACTTGATCGCTGAATGTTTGTTTTTTGCAATTTTTGGCATATGAGATCTCGAAGTATATACAAACATGTTTGACGGTGGATCATTGAAACTAGTTTCGTAGAATGCATATCCCATCAAAATAATAGATTTACTAACACTTAAGAGTTTAATTCATACTTTCATTAAGTATAACATACGATTTGTGGTATCCACTAGTGTAAATATTTTAAATTGAAGATCGAGTTCATTCATTGTACTCGTATAGGGTCAAGGAGCGTAGCTGTAAAAAATCATTAAAATCGGAGTTAAAATAACCGTTTAAATCGTGATTTTTCATTGATAACCGTCGAAAAGTTTTGTCCCATTACTTGATCTCTGAATGGTTTTTTTTTTTTTTTTTTTTTTTTTTTTTTTGCGATTTTTGGTGATGCGATCTCGATGGAATATACAACAAATTTGACGGCTGGATCATTCAAATTAGTTTCGTAGAATTTGTATCCTATCAAGTTCAATGCGTGTGTGTGTGTATATATATATTTATTATGTAGATTTAAATTTATTTATTTGTACGTATAACACTTACGAAATTTAATGGTATGTATGATATGAATGATTTGTAAAGATAATTGTTAGGGTCAAAGCACATAACTACTAAGATTATACATACAACTAAAGATTATACATAACAAAAAAAATTGAATAAGAACCGTCTATTAAAATTAGAAATCAGGACAAGACAAAATTTAATTGCATGAATTGCTAGCCAGTGCTATTTGAATGTAGCATGCATAGCATGTCACTCACAACTCTAAACTTTAAGAAAACAGTATTTAACAAATTAAAAGGAGGCGCGGAGTTGAAAAAAAAAAATTAAGAATTTAGTCCATGAAGCAGTTAACTCTCTCCGTCCCACCCTTCTCCCTCTTCCTCTCCCGCTCCACCTTCATCTCCTTCTCCACCTCCATCTCCGTCGCTGCAAATAGACAGACCGACAGCCTCCTTCCGGTGGAAATCGAAACCATCGTCAAAGTCAAAGCCTAAAAAGGTTTTTCCCTCCTAATTGTTATCTTCAATTTACGTTTCTGATGGATAAACCCATCAGTTTTCTGTGTAATTCTCTTAGGGTTTTCAATTTTCTTTTTCGATTCTTTTGCAAGTATATTGTGGGTTCTTCCCCTTCTAATTCTCATCTGCAATTGTTTTACCTTCCATTCAATTTTTTTACTGGGTTCTTTTGCGAGTATATTGTAGGGTTCTTTTGCGAGTATATATTGTGGGTTCTTCCCCTTCTAATTCTCATCTGCAATTGTTTTACCTTCCATTCAATTTTTTTTACTGGGTTCTTTTGCGAGTATATTATGGGTTCTTCCCCTTCTAATTCTCTCTAAATTTGTTCAATTTTCCTATACAGAGGGCGGTTACAAGGCTGGGCTTATATACTGAAGAATCTGATTATATTCTAGGCTAGCTGCTTTCTTTGGTAAGGTATGTTGTTACAACCGTCACCCTCAGCCTATCTTATTCATTGTTTGATTGCTGGTCCTAATGAATGTTGCATGTAAAATTAAATTTGTAAACAGGGAGTAGATACTTTATATGCCATGGACAGGGAATGGATACGAAATTCGAATCGAGTGAGTAGGGAATATTTAAATGGGATTTCAGAATTTTTGAAAACGGCAAGCAAACATGTCAACACTGAGGGTTATACTAAGTGCCCATGCCAGAATTGCAACAACTGTAGATTGAAGTCATTGAGAGAAATTCAGCAAGATTTGGGTAGATGTGGAATGTCATTCAATTATACTACATGGACTCATCATGGGGAGCGATTGAGAACTGTTTCAAGTTTTTCAAAACCCACAACCAGTGTCGCGACCTATTAATGAAATAGGAAGTGATAATGATCATGTAATGAATGTAATCAACGATCTTCATCCACACACGCATGTTAGTCAAAACAATGCTTTGGAAGAGGATGATAACACAATCAGTAATGATAATGTGGAAGTGGATGAGTCCAACATGCCTAGAGAAGAACATGAAAGTTTGAGAGATTATTAAAACAAGCTCAACGAGAATTGTACCCTGGGTGTGAAGGTTTCTCTGTACTAACGGCAATTGTGGAGTTCATGCATGGCAAGGTCATGTTTGGAATGTCCAACACATGCTATGATTATTTCATGGCACTTTTCAAACGGATGCTTCCGAAAGATAATGTTTTGCCTCCATCACATTATGAAGCAGATAAGATTTTGAAAGATTTAGGGTTAGGGTGTGAAAAAATTCATGCCTGCAAGTATGATTGTGTGTTGTTTTACAAAGAAAATGAAGGGTTAGATCAGTGTCCTGTTTGTAATGAGCCTAGGTATCATAAGAGTTCTCCGGACAAGAAGCGGAAGATTCCGAGAAAAGTGCTAAGATATTTTCCACTTAAGCCAAGATTGCAACGGCTGTACATGTCAGTGCACACGGCCAATGATATGAGGTGGCATAAGGAAAAAAGGGTTGATGATGATGTTATGCGACATCCCGCTGACGGAACTGCATGGAAAGAGTTTGACACATATATCCTGACTTTGCAGCAGACCCTCGGAACGTGAGGTTAGGCCTTGCCACGGATGGATTTAATCCATTTAATAATATGAGTAAACCTTATAGTATGTGGCCTGTGGTGGTTGTTCCATATAATTTGCCGCCTTGGAGATGTATGAAAAAAGAATTTTCCATTATGACATTGCTAATCCCAGGTGATAAAGCACCTGGAAGAGAAATCGATGTGTATTTACGACCATTAATTGACGAGCTGAAAGAATTATGGGAAAATGGTGTGCCGACATATGATAAGGCTACTAATTCTGTGTTTAACTTACGTGCGGCATTGATGTGGACAATCAATGATTTTCCAGCTTACGCAAATCTATCGGGATGGAGCACTAAGGGCTATAATGCATGCCCTGTTTGTAATGAGGACGGAACATCAGAAAGGTTTAGCGACAAGATTTGTTACATGGGACACCGACGGTGGCTACCTTGGAATCATGCATGGCGGGATAACAAAGACTCTTTTGATGGGAGAACTGAATATCGTGCTAGACCTCGGGAGTTCTCAGGGGAAGAGATTTTAGCACAAGTTGCCAATTTAAATTTTGGTCGGATGGGTAAACACGACAACAATCCGGACAAGAAAATGAAGAAAACGCCTGAGCATCGAAATTGGTCGAAAAAGAGTGTGTTCTTTGAGTTGGAGTATTGGTCAAAGTTAAGAATCAGGCATAACTTAGATGTCATGCACATCGAGAAGAATGTTTCTGATAGTGTTGTTGGAACAATACTGGACCTAGAAGGAAAATCTAAAGACACGCACAAAGCTCGCAATGATTTGATGAATTTGGGCATAAAAGAAAATTTGTGGCCTAGAGTGGGACGGCAGTAAGTGGAATAAAGGTCACCCGTTTTATACCGTGGAACCAAAGTTCCAAAAAGAATTCCTTGAGTTTTTGAAATCTGTAAAGTACCCAGATGGATATGCAGCCAGTATCTCTCGAAATGTGAAAGTCGGTGAGAAAAAAATTTCTGGATTGAAGAGTCATGATTGCCACGTGTTATTACAGCGACTTATTCCCGCGGGTATTCGAAAATTTTTGCCGGAAAATGTGGTTGAACCGATCATTGAATTATCGAGCTTCTTTCAGCAAATATGTGCCAAAACGTTATGTGTGGTAGACTTGGAAAGGCTGAAAGAAAATATCGTGTACATATTGTGCAAGCTTGAACAAATATTTCCCCCTGCATTCTTTGATGTAATGATTCTCACGTCATGATCCACTTAATAGATGAAGCGATACTTGCTGGGCCTGTTAATTTTCGGTGGATGTACCCTATAGAAAGGTAACAATATTATTCTCCCATTTAATCTCATTGTTCTTATGAAATTGTAAATTTAAATTGTAACACTTTAATTTCTTTGCAGACTATTGGGAAGGTATAAACGCTCTGTGCGGAACAAAGCACGTCCTGAGGGATCTATTACAGCGGTATACCTTTCAAATGAATCCCTCACTTTTTGTGGGATGTATCTCCGTAATGTTGAAAGTTCTTTTAATCGACGTGAACGGAATATTGACAGTGGTGTGCGACAAGAGAAGCTTTATGTATTTGCCCAAATTGCAAAACCGTTTATGGGTAGTTCAAGTGTTGAATTCACTAATGCTGACATGAAGATAGTTGAATGGTTTATATTCAACAATTGTGACGAGGTGACACCATTCCTTGAGTAGGTGGCCTCTTCTATATTTACTTTTAAGTAGTTTTTTTTTCCCCACTCTAATATTTATTTGACTTATTAAGCAGGGAGCATGAGGAAATAATAAAGCGTGAAAGTAGTTCAAATGTGGAGCAAAGACACAAAGATAAGTTTCCTTCTTGGTTTCGTGAACATGTAAGTCGAAGTTTGTAGTTATTGTAATGTGTTGCATTATTTTAAAATAATTTGTGCATAACACTGTCCATCATATTACTAGATGAGGAGCTTGGGAAAGGAAAAGTCACCTTTATATAATGATGAGTTGTTTGAGTTAGCGAGAGGTGCTGTGCGAGCTGAAACATATCAAGGTTGTGTTGTGAATGGGGTTAAGTTTGTAGTTGCCGAACGAGATGATAGATTAATTACTCAGAATAGTGGGGTGTATGTGCCTGGAGATGTCAATACTGGAGAACTAGAATTTTATGGAAAGTTGACTAGTGTTATTGAATTGTTATATAGGCAGGGGTATAAAGTGGTGTTATTTAAGTGCCACTGGTTCAATACAGACCCTTCTAGACGAGGGAGTATAAAACGCGACTACCACTTAATATCAGTCAACACAAACACTCGTTGGTATGATAATGATCCTTATATTCTTGCCACTCAAGCGAAGCAAGTGTTTTATGTGGCTGATCCTAAGGCAGGTACTGGTTGGAAAGTAATTCAAAGAATTCAACATAGAAATGTATGGGATATTCCGGAAAAGGGGGACTCCGAGGGTGATAGTAGTGATGATGATGTGACATACCAAGAGAACTCTTCATCAGACATTCCCGACATGGCACAAGTACAACACATTGATGAAACTTTGACTCCGTACTGCTTGGAAAACGTTCCTTCAGTTGCAGTTGAGATTGACTCCATCATTATAGATCTTGGGGCTCTTCCCAGAATTGATGAAAATGAATTCATTTACAATTATAATGAAGAAAGTGATATAGATACTAATGACTACATAAGCAATGAGGAAAATAGTACTCATGGTGATGATAGTTCAAGCAGTACTACTGATGACGATAGTGATCTGGATTATTAGTAAGTCAGTATTTATTTTACTCATTGTGTTTTTGTCTAAATAATTTCGTCATTTTGTATATGCATTTTCCTTATCACATTAGTTTGCTAACTTGTTTGTTTGTTTTTGTATTTGTTTTCCATGTTTTTATTGCAAAATGAAATAATTGTATTTGCTTTGATTGAATCGCATATATGGATGAAAAACATGTTCTTAATTGAACTATTTCATTTGGGTTCGAGTTTTATGATCTAGGTTTCCAATTTTTGGTTGATTTGGGCATCCATTTGTATAATATTGGTAAAAACAATGTCCCTTGACTTTAATTCCAGATTTCCAATGTAATTATTCGATATTGTGGTTTAGGTTTGACATATTTGTTTTTCCTTTCTATAACACTTGCAGGTTGTCTATGGCTAAGTGGAATTCTGAGCTAGATAGCTTACAACTGATATCAGCACGGCATGGAGACCAGTGTGAGGATCATTCATGCCAGGTAATTTTGATATTTGAGGATTAACTTGATTAGTAGATGTCTATATCTTCTTGTTTACACTGATAAAGATTATAAACAGTGATGAATTAGGGTGCTTTAGTATCGTTTATTTATGTTTCCAGGTGCATATGCTTATGTCCTAGAGTTATAACCTACTTAGCTAGGTTGGTAGTGTTATGTTTATATACATTATAGACCTTTCAAGGATTTATATCATCTACTTATCATGTTGCCTTGTTTACAGAGTGTGAGAATCATGTTGCCTTGCTGTTATGTTTATCTTGTTGTTTACAGTGATGAATTACGTATAAGTAGTTGATGCTAACTTGATTATTACCTGGTATCTATTAAACATGTAATTTTTCTAGGTTGTGATGCTGCATGGTGTTGGTAAGTTAACTTGATTAGTAGATATCTTTATCTTGCTGTTTACACATTTATGGTTTCATAAGTTATTTGTTTAGAAATACCACTCTAGTGTGGCCTTGCATTTCCTTAGTGTCAATGATATTTAGCACCCTTAAAGTTTGCTAATCAAGTTTTTTTTTAATTTGTTTTTCTTCTACAGTTGTTTGATACTGGAATGTTTCATGGTGATCCTAATCGTTTCCCATTTTCATGATGCTGAATATCAACGTGATGAGGACTATAGTGAGAATGGTGATACTTAAAGATATTTTATCTATATTATAGTAATGTCGAAATGAAAATATAGATTTTTTTTGTATTTTGTAGCTAAACCGAATTGTGAACCTTACATTATTTTAAATTACATGAATTTTGTGTTGTTCCTACATTAATTCTTCATTCACGCCCCTTCTCGATCTCCTAAGCTTGCTTGTTTGTGATGGTTAAAAATATTATTAAAAACAAATGTGAATAAAAATTAGAAAATATTGGACTTGACATGTTTTGTCGGCACAAAAACAATTAGCCGACAAATGTTTTTGTTCACAAAAGATTCAACCAACTAACTATTTTGTCTACACAAGTAATTTGAGCCAACAAACCAGTTTGTTGGCATAGGACTACGTAGCCGAAAAACCATTTTGTCGCGACAAGATTACTTAGCCGACAAAATGCTTTGTCGCGACAAGATCACTAAGCCGACAAATAACTTCATCGTGAAAAAACAACCTATGTTGACAAAATATTTTGTCGCAATGTTGGTTTGGTGACGGGCACAGTTTGACGGCTGAGATTTGTCGCCTTAAAAATGAGCCAACGAAATATTAAGATTCGTCGAGAAAGATCTTGCGCGACATGCTTTTAGCGACAAAATTGCCGACAAAATTTTTTGTTGGGAAAGGCTCTTTGCCGACGAATGTTGACTTTTGCCGACAAACTAATTTTGTCGGCAAAGTGGAAATTTCTAGTAGTGGTTGCATATTTATATATATTTACAAACTTGAAAGATCTTTGTACCAAGTAATGGCTACAAAAATTTCTTCAAGATAAATAAGCACATTATTTCTTAAGTTCAATTAGCATTATTTTATTGTGAAAATGGGTGAGTTCTACTAAGAACAAATCACACTAGAATGTAACAAAAGAAATAAATTAATATATTCTGTCATTTTGTTTCACAGTTGATGTTTCTAAATTGATTATATTTAAGAATCTAGTAATTCATGTGTATTCTCTTTGATAATGTTTATACCACATTTTAGTTTTGAGCCTCGACTATTCAACAGGGAAGTATCAATTATGTAAAAGAAAGGGCAAATTATTTATCTCTATAGGGAAGCAAGCAATTATATATCTATATGAGAGAAGAAATCCTGTTTAAATTAAATGGTAAATGAGCATATCTAATACATGCAATATTTAACTCCAAATTACTGAAAACCAATTTCGAATGGGACATATATATTACCTTGTTTAAATTAACTAGCCTAGCCCATGGCTCCTCCAGCTCTTGCCCAGAGCCCCTCAATTGGTCAGTTTAGGAAGAAACCGGTGGCGAACGAAAATTAGCTACCTAACACTTTTTGGCCATTAGCCTCTCATACTAATAGAACAACAAGAAATTTGCAAGGCTATATTTCATAAATAGTGTTGGTTTTTGATAAGAAAATTTTACCACTTGCTAAAATAGGGATAAAAATATTTAAAGATACTTACAATAGTACAAGGTTGTCGTAGTATAGCAGCTCTAACAGGGTCGTTTTCCACATGGATTGAATGAATAATTTGTATTTAAAACTAACTCTTAATTATTTATTTAAAACAAAGTTTTGAAAATGTTGATTTTAGAATTTAAAATAATAAAAAAGAATTTAAAATAAAAACAATTAAAATAATCAACTAAAAATCAATTTAAAGAAACACTATTTTTAAAAGCACTAGGGTTCCGCCGTCATCTTAACAATCCTACGTAGTTCTTCCAACTATTTATGAATTATCCATGCATATTTTGAAGGTTAGGTTTTCCTAATATATATTCTACTTGAATATAGAACGAATATCTAACATGAAACTCGTCTGGACGTTCGGATCAAGTTCGGATCAAATATGAATATGAAAGACTCATTAAGTTTTATGAAAACCTTTTGAAAAACCATGCAACCCTTAAGACGTGGAGTTCATTCTAAGTGAAATTACAATTTTTAACCACAAGAAGCCAACGCAAATTTCAGGGAACCTTCCGACTAAAATTGCGTCAAATTACTTTTCTAAATATCCTAATGGTCACAAATCACTAAGACAATTAGATAGTATAAAACGGTGATTCATAATTCAAAACATGCATGCATAATATCATAAATAAATTGAAAATAAACTACATATTCTTGCTAAGGCTCAAGGCTTTGCCCTAGCAAAAGAAACTAGCTACGAACAATCATAAAACAAAATATTATTAAGAACAAGGACAGAAAACACCTAGAAAATAATCTTCATTTGTTCTTTTCCTCTCCTTCTCTCCTTCTCCTCTAAAACCCTAATGGCTAAATATCCTTATTTATACAACTACCAAAATAAAACCCTAAAAAGTCTTAGAATAAAACTAGGAAACATAATGAAATAATAAAACAGAAAATGAAAGGTTTCCTATGTGAACTAAAATTTAGACTTCTCAGAAAATTAGCCTTTTTGACCGACCAAATCAACTCCGATTTGGTCCCAAATGGTCTCATTAAAAGTTGAAGATGTCCCCTACAAATCCTCAGAAGGAATCTTCCTTAAAATCTGCCATCTTGACCTCCAAAATATCCAAAACGTCAAAAAACGTCAATCTGGGAAAGCTGCGTGCTGGGCCTTTATTTCATTGCCACAGCCAAACGGCTTGGTAGAAAAGTATGAAACTTTGATACAATCGTCTTGAAAGACTCACGAACATCCTCCAATTAGAATCAATCCAAAATTCATTTGTTTGATTACTTTATTCTCAAGAGGAAGTCGAATGTCCTACATTAGAACTATAATTTAAAGTATCAAAATCTCACCAAAATAATCACTAAATTAATACTAAGATTAGGATAAAATATATAGTAAAATATCGGCTCATCAGTTTTCTAGACATCAAAATTTCGGTGATCAATAATCCAAAGTTTAACCACTTGACTAGTCGAAACTAACTAGGACAATTCATGCGTCCCACAAAATACACGTGGCACATGACAAAACAAGCAATCAAGAATGACACATGTTGACATCTGAGACCTTCGTCAAATAAATTAGCTCAAGTACAAAAGGGGGCAAAATAATGCTAATTTGATCAAATTATATCGGAGACCACCAACCGTGTGAAACCCCTCGTGGTCCTATTTCGTTCAAGATCAAATCTCGACGGCCCTTGAAGAAATCTTGTTCTGGTTCAAAATCAAGTGCTTGCCCACCCTTGGATCAAATCTCAAGATTGGAGATTGAATCAGAGGGATATTTTTGTAAGGAATAAACCACAGATATTGAAACCCTAAATATTCATTAATACAAATTTATTATTTTGTACACGTGTTCTTGTTTTATTTGTTTGCAGGAACTTTTCTGTTTACAGGTTTGGAGGGCTAGATTTTATATTCATCCCATGACCCTCGCCTTATCATTAACATGTTAAGAACAATACTATAATTGTATCTTAGGTCACATTTGTGAAGCAAACCTATGAAGCACTAGGGAGGAGACAGTTTAGCCTTAACGAGAAAGAACACAAGCTTTGTTTTCTTTCCTGTTTGTAGACATGGCTAATGGGCTATGGCTATGTAGGATAAAGAAGTATGATCATCCTTTCATGAAAAATCCTTTCAAGGGCACATAGATTACTGCACTAATACCATTTAACCTTAATTCCCCTCCACTATTTTTGTCAAGAAAAATTGTGGATAAATTATATTTTGGATGCAATGAAGTCTAAATTAACGTTTGTTATTTGTCAAAGTTGTGCATGCTTCTATGACCACAATCATACCAAGAATAATCAGAACACTCAATTTTTTTCGAGAACAAGAGATTCATAAACTATATATTACCCTGCTTAATCCGGTCAATCAGTTACAGTGAGTTTGGGGCAAAAAGTTTTCCATGAGTTTAATATTTAGGGTTAATTTCAGTTTACTATTTTGAAGTTTCTTGGTTTTCAGAATTTGGTACATGAAGTTGTTTTTTCATCCCAGAGTGGCACCTAAAGTCATAATTTTGGGATACTTTCATACATCTGTTATGATTGTTGTTAAATCAGCTATTAATTGGTGATGTGGCACCTACATGGACAATGATAGGACGCCACGTGGATATTAAGAAATTAAAAAAATGAAAATTTAAATAAAAAAAAGAAAAAGAAAAAAAGAAAGAAAGAATCTGGGCCTATCTATCTCGCCCTCACCCACCCTACCTTCCCCTTCCTTGATACCCACTCCGCCACCAAGCTTATTCCCCATCTCTAAATCCCAGCCTTTTCCCTTCCCCAAAACCCCAAAATTCCCTCCCTTTCTTCTCTCCTTTGCGCCCACCCTTCATCCCTAACTTCCCCAACAACTCATCCACTTCGGGAAGCTTACAGACATAAAAATTCATCTCAGTTTCGTCGATCCTCGACCACACTATGAAATCAAATTTCTCCGACTGCGGGTTGGCCTGTGCGTGCACCAAGGTCTCATCCAGACCAAGAAACACGGTCATCTTCTCCGTAGAGACCTACGGCTCAAGAGGTTGCTCAAACAAGAGCTTGTAGTTGATAAGGTTTCCCGATCTAGGTTTGCATTCTGAGCGGCGGCTATAGGGAGAGAAGGGAAGGGAGGTTGAGTGGGCGGGAGGGAGGGTTGGGTGGGTGAGAGGGAAGGAATTTTGGGGAAGGGGAAGGGGCTGGGTTATGGGGATAGGGAATAAGCTTGGTGGGGGGGGGGGTATTAGGGAGTATTTATCATTAATAACCAAAATTTAACACTTAATTTCATAAATGTCACTTTAAAAAAAATACTTTCAAATATAGCAGAAAATTCACATGAATAGAGCTAAATACCCTCAAAATCCAAAACCCAACACTTGAATAGATCTCGTCGGCATTGTTGTTCAATGTGCGAGGCCGCTAGAAAAGGATTTTGAAGGTAAGGAAGCTGGAACCAATAAAACATCCTCTACAATCAAACCCAATGCCATGAGTTCCACAAAGAACTGGTTGAGTAAGTTGATTGTTTAAGATGAATCACTCTCTAATTCAACAAAAGAAAACATTCTCCTTGCAAGACTAATACCTTTAAGTGCCGCCAACATTTCAATCTGGGCAACATACCTAATTCCTACCTTGTTCCATGCACCAGCGGCAACAAAAGCACCTTGCCAATCCCTAATAATTACACCCACTCCTCCTAGACTATTCTCTAACCTTGTAGCTCCATCCACGTTCACCTTAACCCCACCCCTCTCTAAGAGTCTTCTACCGATGCTGCAATAATTGATGCGGTGACAACGAGTGAGAGACAGCTGCCATAAATTCCTGTAACCATGCAGTAGCTCACTGAACAACATCAAGTGGGTGAATGATCCTGCCTTTCCACACTCTTGAATTTCTCTCCTGCCAAACAGCCTAAAGAATCATGCAAACTGAATTAAAATTCTTTGGTTTATGTTTATTTGGTTTTAATTTTGAGGGTTTAATTCATTGAATTTAGTTTATGTTTATTTGGTTTTAATTTTGAGGGTATTGAAGTCTATTTCAGTGAATTTTTTGTTATTTTTGAATGATTTTATAAAATGTGACATTTGTGAAATTTGGTGTTAAATTTTGGCTATTATTGATAAAAATTGGTATTAGGGAAGGGGAAGGTTGGGGTGCGTGAGGGCGGGATAGATAACCCCAGATTTTTTAATTATTTATTTTTTTTAGAGTTTTTTAATTTTCAATTTTTTAATTTCTTAATATCCATGTGGCATCCAATCATTGTCCACGTGGGTGTCACGTCACCAGTTAACAGTTGATTTAACAGCAACCTTATCGGATGTATGAAAGTGTTCCAAATTTATGACTTTAGGTACCAAATATTGAAAACCAAGAAATTTCAGAGTAGTAAACTAAGATTAACCCTAATATTTAATGCCTGGTACCCAAGGTGGCGTTTTTCCAAATCAACGTCATCGAGGGGAGCTTTTGAGCTCTGCCTTAGGCTTACAAGCTTACTAATGTTTCGTCTTGGTACTACTTATTTTGAAGTTAGCTTACTTCGGAAAAATTGACGGATTAGGAGGCTTAGGATGAAAATTTTCAAGTGTTTTACTTTAACATGCTTAATGATTTGAGTAAAATAAGCTTAGCAGTATATTCTAGCTGAACGCGAACCCACTCCTTTTGGGATCAACCAATTTGACGTTTAAACATCAATGAAGATAATCAAAGGTAATTTCTTGTTTTTTGCGCACACACTCAACAAACACTAAGTTTCATCATTACATACTCTATAAGCATTGGATCACCTCACGAAGAAAGAAAACTAAATGGTACATATTCAGCTTATTCCGAAAGGCATGGTTGTTGGATAACTATTCAAACTAAATGGTACGTATTCAATTTACTCCAAAAGGCATCGTTGTTGGATAACTGTTCATCCTCAAAAGGAACATGTGGCCTTCTAGACTAGAACGAAACTTATATCCTAAGAAGATCAAACTTTTGAAGACACAAAGGATTGGCCGAATTTGGTTAGTTGTGAATCATGTAAGCAGTTCAAACGCCATTTCGAAAAAGTTATTTTGAGATAATCCAATCATGGTCTGTTGGTAACCATCTATCTTCAAAGTAGAGTGCATTCTCAGAAGCATAGTTAGGGGCAATTGTGGGACATGATTTTCTGGACCGAAGACATGTGGTGTCTTAGGTGGCAAGAAATACCGCAATGCCTATAGTATGCAATATTTAGGTGAATAAGCTGAGAGGCTTGATGTGGATCGGAACATGTTACCTTTATAGTTAGAGAGGACTAACCGTAGTCAGATGTGAGTATCCTTAGTTAGATTTGAACAACCCTAGTCAGATTATGAGTACCGCTAGTCAGATTCTGAGTAACCCTTGTCAGATTTGGAGTAGCCCTAGTCAAACGAAGTTAGAATACCAAGTGAAGTCAGACAACTTTATTCAAATAAACTAGGCCTAAGTTCATTGAACATATTACTTGTCTCCTAAGTAAGGAAGCCCTAATTAAAGTCAAATTAGAATATCTTAGGGATTATGTAACACAATTAAAATTCTAGAAAGATTGGGTATCTTATCCTAGATTTCTTCCTAGGTAGTCTCCCGATTTGATGAATATGACTTTCCCTACAATGACTTTTCACTCTTAAGATCCCTATAAATACACTAGACTAGGTATTTATTGGGGGACGACCACTTTATTCTCGATAAGACTACCATAGCCATACAACTCTCTAGCAATATCATCAATCATACAACCACATCTCTCCATCCATTTATCTATCTTGTAGGATCACCCAATTACTCTCTCTCTTAGACTTTTACACACATATTCTCTCTATGCCTAACATAGGCCCTTACGCCGCTGTCTATGCGTAGACACATCCATAAAGAACTCATCTTTCAATGCCTTGCCATAGACTATTCATCAAGGATGGATTACACCATCCTTCCTCAGAACTACACCATGATTTGATTATCCTTCTTGGAGATATGTAGGCAGTCCTTTCCAAATTCAACCACACCCCTTAATCAACCTCATGCTCCCTTCATCGGTGATCATGGACAATTCCAACTTGGTTCTCACCTCTGTTTGCAAATGCATGCGAATTTGGCTCCAACAGAGTCCATTTCTTTTTAAAGAGCTGTTAGATATGTGCTTTTATTTATTTATTTATTTTTTTACATTGGGCACAATAGGTGGTGCTCTTTATTGAATAGGCATGGTTCCACTTTATTTGTGTTTAAAGAGACAAAATCCTCATTTGTTTGTTGACTAGTCCCAAATTTAATATTATCGTATTCTCAAACCTTGGAAAATTACGAAAATGCCCATGATGGACTATATTTGTGAATGTTTGAATTCTTATTACTCTTTATCACCTTGTAAATATTTCTAGGTCGTACGTGTCCTTACAAACACATGAGCGTGAATGGCGTAAATCAAACGATTTATGCATGTTTCCCAATGAGGGGCAAAATAGTAATTTTGCACTCTTGAGAATTTATTCCTTGTCTATCAAGACATTAGTGAGTTGTCGGTATTGCGGGTTGCAGACCATAATATTGATGGCTTATTCATTGGGTTCATTAATCAAGTGGGCAATTAGGCCCGTTGACGTTAGTATTTTAATTAATTTGGTCTCGTGCCTAATTAATTATTATTTGGGCTTGACCCAAAATTACATACACATATATTCTCATAGTACTTGACGATATAAACGCGTGGGCTCAAAAGGAACCAAATTCTGAGCTATGATAAATATTTTACAGAACTACGAAGACGAAGGGCAATTTAGTTAATTCACTATTGTAGATGTTCATTCTTATTATTTGATTATTTTCCTTTGTGATGTCTGTGCCTGTGGTACCCATTGACCTAGGTCTCCTTTCCTCTTTGTCCTTATGTCCCGTCTTTCCCTTCATCTTTCTATCTCTCTCAACTCTCAATTCACTAACTCTTAACTCTCCATCGAACTCTCTACCTCTCAAACCCCCTTATTCCTCTGCACACAAATGAGGCTAAGAAGCCAAGAGACACCCTACCTGCCACTTTCTTTGGCGAGCTCCAGTTGAACCACCCACTTGGTGCAGGCCTCGCAGCAAGTCGCCATCAACTTTGATGCTCTCTCATATCACTATCTCTTTTTCTCTGCAAATCGAGACCACTATCACCATTTTCATGGCGGAAAAACCACATGATCACCATCATTCTACTGTAGTGGACCACCATCTTCTCTTTCCTGCCGATTTACTTATGACACCCATGCCTAAGGCCTTTTCCCATTTAGTGACAACTACCACTACTCAACGTTTTCTCTGATGATTTCTAGCGTTGATCTCACCGATCCTAGTGATGATGAGTTTGAAAACACATTAAATGAACTCCTCTCGTTGTTTAGAATCACTTATAGGCATGATAGATGATTTTTGGGCTTGATTTTTGATGTGGTGCCATATAGACCCGTCAATTTCTTACACGACCCGTTAACACGACACGTAAACGACACGAAAATAATGGGTTTCGGGTCAACACAATAACTAATCAGGCCACACTATAATAACCTGTTAATAACAAGTCCTTAACAGGTTTACACGAGAGAGACACGCGGGTAACATGTTTCGACACGATAAGAAAAAAGTTATTTTCATGATTTTAATTTTTTAAACTACTAAAAAAAACTTACTATAAAATACAATAGATATAATGAATGTGTATATATTGTTTATTAATTATTATTCTATATAAATTTTAAAATTTAAGTTTCATTTATTTAATTTTATAGTATATTATAGGCAAAGATTGAGATTAAAAAACATAAAACACATTAAAAATAAAAATATCAAGTAATTTAAAAATACTAGACACATTAAAAAATTATAATAATTAATTTACATGTGCGAAAAATATGCAAATGCTCTACGCTTTGAGGATGAGTATATGATCGTTTGAATTTTTAAAACCATACAAACTCTCATGAATAGTATTTTTAAAGGATTTCAAAATAAACAAAATTCATAATCATTATTGTACAAGTCTGAAAGATGTGAAAGCATAATAAACATTCATAATTGCATTCTCAACGCTTAGACGATGGTTATATGGTCGTTTAGATTTTTAAAACCCTCCAAATCTCATGAATAGTGTTTTTTATTTGAGTGCAAAATTAATCAAATTAATAATAATTATTGTAGAAGTGTGAAAAATGTAATCACTCGTAATGAAAAACTTTACAACTTTTATGAAGGGGTAAACTCTGAAATTTAGTATGCATATACTAATTTAATATTATGTTTTACATTTTTTTGGGTCAAATTATGTTTTTCATTTTCATTGATTTAAAATATATTTTTCTTAACGGGTAACGGGTCAAGTCATGTTACTTGATAATATTAACGAGTTGATTTCGGGTCGGGTCATATTACTCGTTTACTTTAACGAGTATTACACGACACGACCTGTTAAGCTATCGGGTATGACACGAAAATGACACGAACACGAGAAACACGATACAAATGTCAGGTCTAGTGCCATAAATATATTTATGGTCATGAATATTATCATTTTATTGTTGTGAATTACGAAATTTTCGTAGCTTGATGATATTTATATTACTGCTCATCATACATTCTACACTAGTGTTTGTACTCGCCCGGATCAGGGCCAGTCTTCACGTGTATGTACACATCACACCTATACGCTAACTTTGGATACATTGTAGGTGCCAGTCTTGTCCTAGATTGCTATAGGCAACTAGAACTCGTATTTAACGCGCATAGCGCCAGTTTTCACGTGATTGTAGTACTAGAGCGTAAATCATTATTACACCCAGTCCTGTTCATGTCAGATTACATCTACAGGAACTCATGTGTCAGCATACATCAATGAGCACCTAATAGTATATGTTTGTTTATTCAAGATATTGTGATTATTGGGTGTTATATGTTTTATACGAAATATCGTGAAGTTTTGCATTCTCAAGACTTTGCCGTTTATGGTAAGTATTTTCATGGGAGTTTTAATGAAAAACTTGCGGTACTGTTCACTTTAACGAAAAACCGCATTTTTACACTAAAAAGTCAATTCTGATACTATTCACTTTACCTTTTATTTTGTCCTTATCGTTAAAACTTAAAGTTTTCAAGCCCTTTTCATTAGTTTTCCTTATTTTCATACTATTTGTAGTATGCTATTTTGGAAACTATATTTTTTTTATGGCGAGGGGTTATTACATTTTCGAAAAAGTTTTACGAAACTTTATTTTTCAGCCCACTCACCCTTATTTTTTGCCACTCCATGTTTTAGTAGCTGAGGATTCTTGGCAAATCTTGGTATAGGTGATTACCTTCGATGATATAATTCTTATCCTACCTTTACTATACTTTACTTATACTTTGATATCACGTGTGAATTGGGTTTAATCCCCCTCACATGCGCACTCTTACATTTAGGTACTTTTAAGTTTCAATTATTCACAATTTCCACTGGTGTAGGCCAACACAGTTTGATTCGAAGTCCAAGTGGACATTTTAGGTTGGGGTGTGTCATTTGTGTCCTTTATTTTGTACCCAAAGGCCATTTTTCTTTTATAAGTTCATGTTGGTCAATCTTGTAGCCACCATATATACTGATGGATGCGCGGGAATGACAAACACATGACGCAGGACGCAACTAGCACTCTAAAGTAAAAAAAATTCAATCCTGACAACTAGATAATCCATCACACATGAGAGATTTTGCGCACAAAACTGCCAACACAACTACTAATTAAGAAAACACTATTTGAATTCAAGAAGTCCGCATTTTTTTTTTAATAAATATGAAGACTTGGTTATATATGGGTCCTAACAGTTTCAAATGAAAGCCTGGTGAAACTTTATGCATCAACTCTCTCCACGATTTTTTTTTCACCTTTTGGTGATTCTCTATTATTTCACGACACATTTCTTTTTACATCCCAAATGCTGTTATTTTACGTTCAACATATAAACATTAGACTACACGCCACCTCTTAAGATATACGTTGGTGTCGTTCTCCAAGCATTCGTTAAACGGCGTGTGTCGGGGAAGATTATTTTCTGCATGGATGGTCTTGAACTTCTTGTGTAATATTATATGAAATCCGAGACCGCATATATAATGCATACATAATTACTACAATATTATAATTCTTTTGTGGGTTTCGATCTATTAATGCTTAATTTTCGACATGTGCAAGCTTTTCTTGTTCATTTCCTTAGAAGGCTTGAATGTCAATATTTACCGAAAAGGAAATTTCAATATATATATCACAGAGAAACATCAGAAGATAAAAATGGAGGGAAAATATTAACAGATATTCCCCATACATTGAAATCTCCACATATACATTAACTTAATATAAATGTCGGCCTAGTCAGAAAGCATACATAATTACTACAATATTATAATTCTTTTGTGGGTTTCGATCTATTAATGCTTAATTTTCGAATTGTGCAAGCTTTTCTTGTTCATTTCCTTAGAAGGCTTGAAAGTCAATATTTACCGAAAAGGAAATTTCAATGTATATCACAGAGAAACATCAGAAGATAAAAATGGAGGGAAAATATTAACAGATCCATACATTGAAATCTCCACATATATATTAACTTAATATAAATGTCGGCCTAGTCAGAAATTTGTTTTCCTTTTCAAGGAATGTGTGTGATTCACGAAGAGAAACGCTCCAAAGCAATCACAGGCACGCATGCGGTCAACCGTCAAAGATTTTTTTCAAACGGCCACCGCTTCTCAGCTCATCAGATTACTCGGCATTAAGGATACATTAAGGGAAAAAAGGACTTAAAATTAAACAAATAAATTGTGTTTACTTATTGTTGAAGTATAATTATTTGAAGATATTGGAGTGATGGGAAGATATGCATGGAACTTTATGGAATGACTAATGGACCTAGTTGTAATGGGTATGGTCCCCGTAATGGCTCCCTCAAATTAAGAATTAGTTGACGTGTTGATATGGTTTTTTAGTTATTTGATGTAATCCCTTGATTTAAGGATGTTGATAGCTTTAGGGTTTACCTAGTTGTTAGAGTGATTTAGGGAAAGGTTACTTGGAACCGGTTCCCTTTTTTTCCTTCTCTTTATATTCTGCCTTGTACATTCATTCTTCATCTATGAAACATACAATTCAAGCAAACTTAAATATCAACATGGTATAAGAGCAGGTTTTGTAACTTGCCTCTGGCCATTTTTCTTTCCACTGCATCTTTCCTTCAATCTTAAGCCATGGCTGAAGAAGATTCAGTAAATATTGAGGGTGACATCTCACATACCTCTCCTTCAAATTTCTCAGGCATTGAGGTTAACACAAATCAACGTTTGTGTTCAGCCTTGTTGAATGAGTATGACTACCTACTGTGGTCTCGTGTAATTTTACTTGCCCTAGGAGGGAAAGGAAAGCTTGGCATTGTAATGGAAGCATCGAAGCTCCTGAAATCACCTCACCAACTTATGAGGCTTGGCTATTCAAGGATTAGCTCATCATGTCCTTACTTCTCAATACTATGGAGAAGCATGTCGCATAAAGTTTCAGTTACTCAGAGTTCTCACGAGATTTGTGGAACTTAGTGAAGGACATGTATGGAAACCAAAACAACTATGCAAGAGTGTTTCAACTGAAGAAAGACGTTGCAAGCGTTCAACAAGAAGGGAAGTCCTTTGTGCAACATCTTGGTAGCCTTAAAACTATGTGGAATGAACTGGATATGTGTCTTCCACACACCACAGATGCAAGTATCCTACTAAAGAGAGGTGAGGAAGACAAGATATACGAACTTTTGGGAAGCTTAAGTTCTGAGTATGAGGATCACAGAAGCCATATACTTATGAGCCAAGAATTATCAACCTTCAAGAGTGTGTGTGCTACTGTCCAACATGAAGAAGTTAGAAAGAAAGCTATGAATGGTGAGATTAGTTCAAGGCCAACTGAAGCTCGAGCCTATGCTGCAAACCAAAAGGCATACAAGGGTAAGAATACTCATCTCAAATGTACCTACCGTGATTGTGTTGGTCATGTGAAGGAAAGGTGCTGCATTCTTCATCCCGAGTAGAAGCCCAAATTCACCAAAGAAGGGAAAATGATTCCCTCAAAACACTTCAAGAGTTAACATGCAGCAAAATTCACCTCCGGGGTCTCTCTTGGATCTATGGACTTCACTGCAAGTCTTGTGGCTCCCATAAATGAATTTGTTGCAAATTTGCAAACCAAAGGTCATGGGAATGCTGCATCAACCTCTCAAAATAAGGATGGAGGACACATTGCCATGCTAGGGTAGTTTGCAGGATTCCTTGCAAATAACAAATCTGCAATGCATGAAGAGGCCTCATGTATACTCAAAGCTTTCTCCATTGCATTACAAACAAGCACTGAATATGATTATTGGATTGTTGTCGGGTGACACTGATCACACGACAAACAAACTTTCAAATTTACATGATTTTCAAGCATTCAAAATACCTTCACTAGTGTCGGATGCAAATGGAAAAACAAATGTGTCAGTTTTGGGTAAGGGAAAAGCTAGTATACTCACAAATAGTAATGGGTCATTGGCACTTTATGTTCCCTCATTTCCTTTCCAATTACTTTCAATAGGAAAAATTACAAACTCCCTAAATTGCCATGCCATTTTCTCACCAAACAAAGTTACTTTTTAGGATATCATCACCAAGAAGATGATTGGTGAAGGGTTCCTTCTTAATGGTCTCTACTACTTGTGCAAAAGATCTGTCATGTCTAGAGCCTTTCAAGCCAGACCAAAGTATTTTAAACATCAACAACTATGGCACCAAAGACTTGCTTACCCATCTGAACTTGTTTTGTCAAAGTTGTTTCCTATGTTTTGTCAGTCACCACTTAAATGTGAAACATGTCATTTTTTTAAGTCAGTTAGATTACGCTTTGGCACTTTTGTTCTCAAGACATGTAAACCATTTGAGATAGTACACATTGATGTTTGGGGACCTACAATTGAATCAACGGATGGTTATAAATTTTTGGTCAAATTTGTTGATGATTTCAATCGTACCACCTTTCTATACCTTATGAAATCATAAAGTGAGGTTTTCTGCATATTCAAAGATTTCCATCACCTTGTACAAACTCAACACAACTCAAACATTAAGGTACTTAGGTCAGACAATGGCATTGAGTTTCTGTCAAATAACATGGTTTAGTACTTGAGGTCACAAGGGATCATTCATTAAACGAGTTGTGTAGGGACACCTCAACAAAATGGGGTATCAAAAAGAAAGAATAGAGACTTACTTGAAAAAACTTGAGCATTAATGTTGCACATGAATGTTCCCAAAAGATATTGGTCACATGTTGTTCTCACTGCTGCCTATATAATTAACAGACTTCCAAGTAGAGTATTAAGGTTCAAAACTCTATATGAAACCTTACATAATAAGGTAGTCAACTTGGCCCATTTATAACTTTTGGTTGCAGTGACTTTGTTCATGTGCAAGCATCTAATCTTGACAAGTTGGAAGCGAGAGCAGTGAAGTTTATCTTTGTTGGATACTCACCAACTCAGTAGGGATACAAATGTGTTGATCTTATCACGAAGAAGTGTATTGTGTCCAGGGATGTTCGTTTTGATGAAACAATACCCTACTAAAAAGAAAAGGGACTCATGATGATGAAAGTGAGATATTGAGTGATTTGTTTCCCCTACAAAGAGTCACTAATCTCTACACACTAGAATAGGATCACCTCTCTATTGTCAAAACATTGAAGAAGTTCAACCTGACTTGATTTCAAGTGTGGGCCAATTACACACTTAATCAATTAGTGAGCATACAAGTGAAGTGCAAGCAAGCTCATCAACTTCACAATGAACCACACCTCAAGAGGCCAGAAGATATCTCATTTGAACAAGAAAGCCATTAGCCAAGTTGGTGGACTATGTTACTTAAGCCTCAAGGCATCCTCTCACTAAGACTCTAAATTACAACTGTTTCTCGAATTCTCACACTGCATTTCTCACCGAAGTTGCAAATAATGTTGAACCTAGCACATTTCAGGAAGCAAATTAATCATCTGAGTGGAGGAAGGCAATGGTGGAGGAATTACAAGCCTTGAGTGACAACAAAACCTGGAGTCTTGGTCATTTACCACCTGGCAAGAAAGCTGTTGGTAGCAGGTGGATATTCAAAGTGAAATTCAAGGCTGATGGCTCGATCGAAAGGCACAAAACCAGACTCATTGCACATGGATTGACTTAGGCCTTTAGAGTGGATTAGAAAGAAACCTTTGGTCCAGTAGCCAAGATGAACACTATTAGAGTTCTTTTGTCTGTGGCAATTAATCGTGGATGGTCTTTGTATCAAATGGATGTAAAAAATGCATTTCTCCATGGAGAATTACAAGAGGAAGTGTACATGCAACCACCACCAGGTTATGGTCAAGCTCAAAATGGTATGGTATGCAAGCTTCACAAGGCTATTTACGGTCAATCTCCAAGAGCTTGGTATGCCAAGCTTAGCTTAGTTTTGGAAAGGTTGGTTTTCTGAGGAGTAATGCAGATTCCTCTATATTTGTTCGAACTGGCACAAGAGGAAGGTTGATGGTTCTTATCTATGTGGATAATCTTATAATCACAGGTGACAGTGCAACTGAGATTGCAGCCTTGATGCAATCTCTACACGAAACCTTTGCCATCAAGGACCTTAGGAGGCTAAAGTATTTTCTTGGCATAGAAATGGCTAATTCTTCCAAAAGGTTGTTCCTAAATCAAAGGAAATATGTAACTGATATTCTCAAGGAGACAAATTTTCTGGATTGCAAACCTGTAGCCTCTCCAATTGACAGCAAACTCAAGTTTACCATAAATGGGGAAACTCTTCATAATGTGAGTTATTATCAAAGACTAGTTGGTAAGCTAATTTACCTCACCATCACTCGCCTTGACATCACTTATGGAATAGGGATAGTTAGTCAGTTTATGCATTCTTCCACCATTGATCATCTCAACATTATTAAATGGATTCTTCATTATCTTAAAGGGTCCATTGGGAGAGGAATTCTCATACAAAATAACCAATTTACAAGCATAAGTGGTTACACTGATGCTGATTGGGCAGGCAATGCCATTGATATAAGGTCCACAATAGGTTATTGCACGTTTGTGGGAGGCAATATTGTAACCTGGAAAAGCAAGAAGCAATAGGCCATTGCTCAATCAAGTGCAGAAGCTGAGTGTCGTGCAATGGCAGCCACTCCATGTGAGGTTATTTGGCTTAAATGACTTCTATCTGATCTAAAATTTCATAATTCCAACTCTATGCCTCTCATGTGTGACAATCCAGTAGCCATGCACATTGTTGCTAATCATGTCTTTCATGAAAGAGCGAAGCATATAGAGGTGGATTGTCACTTTGTTCGATCTCAAGTTCAATCTCAGGTCATTCACACTGTGTTCACTCGTAGTTATGATCAATTAGCTAACCTATTCACTAAAGCACTGCCATCAACTTAGCTTCATTGTCTTTTGGGCAAGCTTGGCTCGATGAATCCCCTCGATCCAGCTTGAAGGGGGCGTGTGTTGAAGTATAACTATTGGAAGATATTGGAGTGATGAGAAGATATGCATGAGACTTTATGGAATGACTGATGGACCTAGTTGTCATGGGTATGGTCCCTGTAATGGCTCCTTCAAATTAAGGATAAGTTGGCTTGTTGATATGGTTTTTTAGTTGTTTGATGTAATCCCTTGATTTAAGATGTTGATAGGATGTTGATAGCTTTAGGGCTTACCTAGTTGTTAGAGTGGTTTAGGGAAAGGTTGCTTGGAACCGGTTCTCTTTTTTTCCTTCTCTAATATGCCTTGTACATTCATTCTTTATCTATGAAACATGCAATTCAAACAAACTTAAATATCAACACTTATGCAATTAGGTTACTTAATTTCTCGGTACTTCTGTGGAAACTGAACTGCTAGGATACGAACCCTAACACCTTCCCCTCCCAATGTTATAAAGATCCAACATTATTTCATGGAAAAGCCACAACTTGATCTCCTTTTATACCTTTAATTTGTGTACAAGTTTAATTAAGCAGATCATTAGCAACTATGTCTTCTAGTAAGAAATTTGATGCAGCAACGGTCCTTTATCCTTGCACGAGACACGGTTCGTTGTCCAAGTCGTCTTCTTAGAGTGACGGATGCTCAAATCCGTCAAATGGTAAAAGTACTCTTGGAAGGGGCAAGAAGTGAAGAATTATACATACAGACTGCTGCAATAAGTTATATAATACTATTATTGAATTATTGATTAATTTGTTGGGCAACTACGAGGTGTACATAATACATTTGTGGATAAACAAGCACAGTTGCATATTTATATTTGCAAACTTTGAAAGATCCTTGTACCAAGTAATGGCTACAAAAATTTCTTCACGATAAATAAGGACATTATTATTTCTTCAAGGTTAGTTTATTTTATTGTCAAAATGGGTGGGTTCTACTAAGAACAATTCCCACTAGGATGTAACAAAAGAAATAAATTAATATACTCTTTCATTTTGTTCCACAGTTGATGTTTCTTAATGGATTATATTTAAGAATATAGTAATCCATGTGCATTTTTTTGATAATGTTTATACCACATTTTAGTTTTGAACCTCAACTATTCCACAGGGAAATATAAATTATGTAAAAGGAAGGGAAAATTATTATCTGTAAAGGTAACCAAGCAGTTATCTATATGAGAAAAAGGATCTGATTTTTAATTTGATAGGTAAATGAGTATATCTAACACGTGCAATATTTGACTCCAAATGATGAAAATCAATTTCGAATGGGACATGTCTTGCCTTGGTTAAATTAACTAGCCCATGATTCTTTGAGGGGCTAATTTGTCTCCAGCTCTTGCACAAGGCTCCTCAATTGGTCAATTTAGGAAGAAAATGGTGGCAAATGGAAACTAATCACGTAATACTTTTTGGCCATTTTTTATAGATAGAGTGAATTTTGTAGACATCGAACTTTTGGTAATCAATAATTCAAAGTTCGACCAGTTAATTAGTTGAAGCTGACTAGGCCAATTCATGGGTCCCACAAATGCACGTGGCATAACAAAGCGAGCAATCAAGAATGAAAAATGTCAACATCTCTTATGCAATTAGCGACCTAAATATTAAGTTACTAATTACACTTTTTAAACTCGCATGTGCACATGAACAATGACATAGTATAGAAAGCAAGTACGAGATCATTCCCACAAGGATTGCACAAATATGTATCTAGGTTATGATTCCTAACAATTTAAATTAATTCTTTCACAAAAAGCTATCAAATATGCATATAAAGGATTCCACAAAATAGATTGAGATGCCTTAAATTTAAAAAGTATAAAAACACAATACAAAGAAAGTAGCAAAAGAAGAGTAATTGGCAATAAGGGTTTTGAAAAAGATGTTTGAATGGTTAGGGTCAGTCAGTCATCCCAGAGTGGAATTAATGTTGTGCTATCAAAATCCTTGGGAAACAGACAAAGATGAAAAAAAAACCGTGGTTTAGGAGTGAAATTTCTCTTCCAGTGACCAAATTAGATCCATAATCACCAACGACTTCTTTAGATGTAGTTCTTCTTGATACTTCAAAGAACGACGTAAAGATGTCTGTATCCAAGAACCTCGATCTTCATGCGTGAATAGGTGGGAGGAAAGAAAGGGCGGTAGATGATAATGAGGGGCGTCACGTTTGGACGGGAGGGAGGAATCGATGTGCGAAAAGTGCCATGGAGTGAGGAATATCCCAAGTCTCATGTAAGACAACTAAAATTTTCTTTTCACGAATAAGCTCTTTCTACTTTTCATTCCTCATGCTAAAGCTTTTCTTTAAGGCTTTTCACTCCGATTATCGTTATTCAAGCGGTACTACAGATAATTTTTCCTTTTATCTTTCTGCCAAGGGTTTGAAGATGGGCTCGGTAGGAGGAGACCACCTTTTTTTCCATTTTCAGATCAAAAAGAAGATGCTTGGGGTTCGATGCCAACGCTCGTGAAAACCCGGGTCGGTCGGTCCTCATATAATGGAATTAAGGTTGTGCTATCAAAATCCCTGAGAAACAGACAAAGATGGAAAAACATTCGTGGTTTAGGAGTGGAATTTCTCTTCTGGTGACTAGATTAGATCTAGTATCACCAACCACTTCTTCAGACGTAGGACTTTGGTTTCCATCTCTATTCTTTTTTGCCTAAACAATCGATACACATAATGATCTAAGACAAATTTAGATGCTTAACGTTTGTCAACCTAAAGGCTGTATATAAAAATTACGATCTGTTGGACTTTGGTTTCCAGGTGGAATAACCTATATATAAAAATTACGATACGCTAGACTGACTAGTTAAGCTCGTTGGTCAACTAAGATAGATTTGATAGTAAAAAAATCTAAGATTCAAATACCAATTTCAGTTTCCAAAAACTATCCTAATCAGCAAGGCTATAGTTCATTGCAAGTTATCAACATGTCAAGTGAGCATGATAGTGAACACATACCATTTAGATGTTCAACAGATATATGTACCATGTATGTGTGTGTGAGATGTGTGACACAATAAACATAACTTGAACTCAATAAACTTAACTTGAACACAAGATATTTTTGGCCCAAAAAACCCACATTTGGGTTAAAAAATAGGGGACTCTCCACTGAGTCCAATCCACTAGTGTAAACAAAGGTTCATACAAAGATCACACAAGGTTAATTCCTAGATTTCTATCTATGGAGCAGCTTTACGTTTGTGCAACCTTGCTTTACATGAGACAGACTCTTTCAGTTTTCACAAAGTGGCATCTCCTCTTAAGCTCATCACCTTGTGGCTCCAAGATCAACACGATCAATGATGTCATATGATTTTATGATATGCACATGAAATCTAGATTCGAATGACCAGTCAGATTCTCCAATCAAACAGTTGAAGGAAGAATTTAACTTGAATACAAAAGCTTGGTCTAAAACGAATTTAAAGTTTAAACCCAGACCAAGACATAAATGCAAAATCTTAAAACAATGCAATCCTAATATACAATTTGGGTGCTTAAAGCATGAGGAAGGTTTGGCAGTTAGGGTTCATAAGTGGAGAAGATGCAAGGTTCGAGCCTTTAAAGAAATTCTCACTCTAAAATTAAGGTCTAAACCCCCAAGAACAAACTGAAACCTTAGGGACAAATTACCCAAGGAAATCAGAATTTCCATCAGCCAACTTGTCACAAGGAAACTTGTTGGCTGCAGAAGAGCCAGATCAATGGCCAAAAACTAACTACCATCAGAAAGGTGTCAGTCTGCCCATGTGGGCTATCTTAATCGGTGTGCCTAGATAATTGGAAGTCAGTGTGCAAAACTGATGCGAAACTTATGTGACACACAAATTAAACCCTCTTTTTGACAATTGTAGTATAAGTATAAGTAGGGATCGTTCTGGACCGGGGATTAGGAGGGATTGTTAATCACTTGGATTTGACTCAAAAACGTAAAAACACAATATAAAACACTATACTAGACTCAAAGAATGCAAAACTAAACTTTAAAACACTAAGACAAACCAAAGACTCAAAATGCTTTAAAAACACAAACTAAATTGATTTCTAACTAATTTGACAAGAAAGTAAAGGGGGGTTTAGATTTGAACGAAATTAAACTAAATGCACAGATTCTAATTAAAACAGATTGTAAAAACGAAATTGATGAAATAGAATGATGAGAAACTAGTTAGAGGGTTCCTTATCCACGCATGTACATATGCATATAATTTGATTCCCAGTTATGACTTCAACAAACGATGAATGACAATGCTCCAAGTTAATTAGGTCCACTTAAATTAACTTTCAGATTTCCCTAGATTCATTGGATTGAATGGAATACGCATTACAACTAAATTATTCCTAATCAAAGTCCCTAACCATGGAATACGCATGATAGAGACATTCAACAAAGATCATTAAGTTCAACGGAAATCATAAACATCGATTAGGCATTCATAACTATGGAATACGCATGTTAATCCAGCCTAGGGTTTACTAAACACAATCGTGACTAGCAATCTTTACTACTCATGAATATAAGTTCATAACGATTAGGTGAAATTCCCTTATATCCTAGCATCAAGTTTAGGCATGCAAATTAAGTGTCGACCCTCAACCCACATACATAAACAAATTCTTAATCAAAACAGAAAAGTAAACCACATCTAAAGTTCATGAATTCATAACTGGAGTAAATCAAATCATAACCAACATATGTCCATGGCTTCAAATTCGCCTCTAACTAAAAAGAAATTAGTTCCACATGTTTAACATAATTGAACAACAAGTTAAATTAAACATGAAAACAGAAACAAAAGAAGAAAGAACTCCAAAAGTTAAAGATGAAATTGATGGAATTGAATGGATGAATGCTAGCTAAGGGGTTCATCTCCACATATGTTATACTTGCATAATAAAATGATTTCCAATTTCTTTTCAATAAATTATGAAACTCAACGCTCCAAGTTAATTAGGTCCGCTTAAATTAACCGTCAAGTTCTCCTTAAGTTAATGAATTGGATGGGTTTGCGCAACGCAATTCACAACATTCTCCAAAAGTCCTTTACGTGAAAAGCACAATAAAGATACAATCAAAGATCATTAAGCATCATGAAAACTATAAGTGTTGACGAGGCCTTCGTTACTATGGAATACGCATGAAACTAGTGCCAAGAATTCGTTTAACGCGATTGTTTATAAGCAACCTCCACTACTTGTGAATATAAGTTCGTAACTATTAGGTGAAACTCACTTATATTCTAACGTCATATTCATGCATGAAAATTAAGTGTGCACTCTCAATAAACATACATAAATAAGTTATCAATCAAACGGTAAACAAATTGAATCCACAACTTATGAAATTCCAACCAAATGTAATCAATTCAAATTGCAAGCATAAACATATATTTCGAATCACCCCCTAGCTAAAGGGGGTTTAGTTCCTCATGATTACAAAACAAAGAGAATTGAAATTAAACATTGAAATCAAAGAAACACCTAAACATTCCAACAACTCAAACTTGAATTGTATGAACGTTTAGGCCCTCTTCTCTTCCTCTTTGTTGCTGCACAAGGTCTAAGGTGAATTTTGGGGATTATGGATGATGTAGAATGATAGGTTTTGTGTATGAATGGATGGGAAGTGGTGGAGGAAGGCACGGCACAAAGTGGATTGTGTTTGTGCCGTGTGTTGTGTGATTCAATGGATGGAATGGTGGAGTGAAATGGATGATTTTTTGTGGTGAATGGAATGGTGTTTGGATTAGTAGGGAATTGATGGAATGGTGCCTTAAGGCACAACACCAAGGGATGGTTTTCTGAAATGGAAGAGTGTGTGAATATGTGGCTGCAATGGATGCTTATTTATAGGTGAAATGGGGGGAACATGACAGCTAGGAGGGAATGTGGCTGCATGTTTGAATGATTAAAAGATGCATGTGGGTTGGAAATACATGTGAAAGCATGTGTTGGCCGAATTAAAGAATGTGAGGGAATGATGAAAGGGGAAACTGATGCGAGATTTATACGCGCACAAATTAAACCCTCGTTTGACAATTGTAGTATAAGTATAAGTAGGGATCGTTCTAGACCGGGGATTAGGAGGGCTTGCTAAAACCTTCTAAATTGACTTAAAAACATAAAAACTAAATTAAAACAGATTTAAGACACTTGGAAACAAGGAAATAAAAAAGGGGGTTTTAGTTTTGACGAAGTTGAAATAAACAAACAAAATGCAAAAATGGACAGATTGTAAACAAGTGTTGTGAAACAAGATGGTTGGTGAATTAGCTAGAGGTTCTTTCTCCACACATGATATTTATGCATATGAATCAATTTCCAGTTATTCCTTCATTGAATTATGAACGACAATGCCCCAAATTAACCGTGACATCACTAGTTAACCCTCAAATTTTCCTTATATTATTGGATTGGATGGCATCATTCGACAACCCAAAACATTCTCAAAAGTTCCCTACATGTCATCATAATAGAGATACAATCGAAGATCATTAAGAATAATGAAAACCATAAGCATTGACAAAGCATTTGCAACTATGACATCATGTTACTCATGCTAAGAATTAAACTTAACGCGATCGTGACAAGCGACCTTCACCACTTTCAAGTATAAGTTAGTAACGATTATGTGAAACCTTCTTAAACTTTAGCCACATATTCATGCATGCTAATTAAGTGTCGACCCTCAATCAACAAACACAAATAAGTTAATCATCAAATAGTTAAGCCAATTGCATTCACGAATCAAGAGTTCATAACCGGAATTCATTAATTCATATCACATAAATAATCATGGTATTGAAATCACCCCTAGCCAAAAAGGGTTTAGTTCCTCATAACTTTGAAATCAAAGAAACACCTAAACATTCCAACAACTCAAACTTGAATTGTATGAACGTTTAGGCACTCTTCTCTTCCATTCCTCATACAAAACAAAGAGAATTAAAATGAAACATTGAAATCAAAGAATCACCTAAACATTCCAACAACTCAAACTTGAATTGTATGAACGTTTAGGCACTCTTCTCTTCCTTGTTGTTGTAGCACAAGGTTTAAGGATAGGTTGTGTGATGGTATGAAGTGTTTTGGAGGGATGGGAAGTGATTGGATAGTGGCTGCAATGGAGGAGAAAAACTGCACAGAAATGGAAGGGGAAGTGTTTGTGTTGTGTGTTTTGTATGAAAAATGAGATGAGATGAGATGTCCCTAGGTGATGGGAATGCAAGGGTATTTATAGGAGGAGTGGAGATGTATATGGCTGTTTGTTTAAGGTGTTTGTGGCTGCAATGATGAAGAGTTAGAGCTGGAAATGAAAAGGGAAAGCTGGAATGTGGAATGGTGCCCACGGCAAAGTGTTTTGGTGCATGTGTTGGCTGTTTTGTTTGTTGGTTAAAGCTTGTGTTTGCATGTGAATGTTGTTTGTGTGAAGTGTGTGTGAATGCATGTGGATTAAAGAGTGAATGGTGGCTGAAATAATGATGGAAAACAGCTAGGAGAAGTATGGAATGCATGTGAAATGTAAAGGGAAAAACTGGAAATGGCTAGGAAGGTCACGGCATAGACTTGTTTGTTTGATGATGATGCATGTGATGGGTGGGAACAAAGGGGGAAACATGGCACAAGGGTGCTTGAGTGAATGATTGAATGTGCATGTGGATTAAAGAATGAGTGGTGGTGTAATGATGAAGTGAATGCATGTGTTGATGACTAGATTAGTGGGTGGAAATCTGAAAATGGCATAAGGGAATGGGAGCTCACGGTTTTGGCTAGTGTTTGAATGTGTAAAGTGTGTGTGAATGCATGTGAAGATGCTAATAAATAATGCATGTAGGGTTAGGAAATAAAATCATAACTTAAAGGGGGATGATTAAAGGGTGTTGAAAGGTTTTGCATGGCTTTGAAGTGATTGTGGATTGGGCTAGAGTTTAAGTACATGAAATGGACCCAAATTGCTCATCCTTGCATGGCAAGGAATGGTGTTTGTGTTAAGCCCATGGCAAGGTGTTATGTGATTGGGTTAGGGCCATTGTTTTGTGTCTTCAAGTGCATACAAGGCCTTCAATTTCATCCAACACTTGGGCTCCAAGTATAAGCTATCCATCCTTAGCCCAATAGTGCTCCAAAACACTCCACAATGCATCCTTTCGTCAAACACGTCTTATTATCCTGAAAACACACAAAAGAAGCATAAAGGACTAAAATAACTAAAGAAACACAACGTAAATGCACGAGAACAAGCAAAGTAAGTCGCCTAAATATGCTCCTATCAAATACCCCCACACTTATCTTTTGCTAGTCCTCGAGCAAAACAGAAAAACAAAACAAAACCTAAACCTTCCAACAATCGTCTTAGGGATTTCCAATGCACATGACAAGTTAAAAATCATTATTCCCACAGATTTTAGCCATCTTTACACTTAAGTACATTCTTACTCATAGTCACCACATATTATTTCACAATTAAGCATTTAAAACCATGTTTTGAATGTAGTAACATGCCTTAGAGAATTTGCTCAAATCCTTACAAGATATGCACTCGTTTTTCACACAGATTTTCTGACTACACTCCCTACACTAGGTATATGTGAGAAGATTGATGTAAACATGTAGACGAACACTCACATATGTTATAACAAGGAAAGCATTTTCTGGAATTATTAACATGCTACTACTTAGAATGAGAACCAGTGATTCCATAAGCTCATATCAATTCCAAACTCCACATATTGAATACATAACATCAAAATAGAAGTTGAGGGTTGTAACGGGGCTAAGGGTAATGGTTTAACAAAGAAAGGTAAAGTGAAACAAAGGTAATAAAAAGCGAAGTAATGAAATTGACACTTAAACTCACTTTTAATGGCAGAAATCAACTTTTAAACACAAGGGAAGATTCATGCAACAACTAGGGTCAAATTCACTCTTTTGGACCCTAGTTTCAATAACCAATGCTTGTGAGATCATTCTCACTTATTTTTCAACTTTTTTTTTTTTTTTTTTTTTTTTTTTTTTTTTTCTTTTCAACAATTTTTTTCTTTATTTCATTCTTTGGCCGTGCCCTATTATCTTCCCCCACACTTATTTTCTGCAGTATATTGATCAAAAGGAGTTCATTCTAAGTCATGCTTCACTATCCTTTAAGAACAAGGGGTTAACAAAGAAAAATAAGCTTGAAAAGGCTCAAAAGGGGTAATCCTACAATACATGTGAAAAGGGATAGGCTTTTTGGCTTTGGCTTGACTAACAACTTCATCTTATTGTATGTTATGCAATCAATATCATGCTTTGAATGAAACGGATATAAGTTCTAGCATTTAGTTCTATCATGATACAATTGCATTCTAAGTAGTAACCAAGCAAGGAATAATGAGATCATGCAACGACTTTAGAAAACAAGAAATCACAGATTATACTCTCCAAAGAACGTTATAGGCTCAAGTCTCTCAGGGTTGTAGCGTTTGTTTGAGTTCCTTCCTTCAAGCATGTTACAAAAACAAATTTTTCTTTTATGATTGCATGTGAAGTCATACATTATAACCATAACCAAGCATATACCAAGAGTAAATCAAACTTTCATCCATGTTTATAACTCTTTTTAACAGTCATGCAATTACAAACCAAATCCTCATTATTGTGTTGGAAGGTACCCTAAGACACAAACACACAAAAATGACTCAAAACACTCTTTTTAGGCTTTTCAAAACAATTTTTTCAAATTTTTATGGTATTTTCGGAGTTATAAAAACAAAACATACTAAAACACTCTAAAACAACTTAAAAACACCTTAAAACAGTAAGGAACAACATTTGAAGTTATGGGCGATAAAATCCCACGAATTTGCATTAACAACATTAGTTACCCCCCCCCACACTTAAATCAAACATTGTCCTCAATGTTTTAAGCATAGATTCATACAAAACATAAGTAAACACACAAACAACAACTAAACATACTAAACATGGCAGAATGTAATTAACAAAGAGAAGAGTTTAGGGACGCAAATCTGGTTATGGAGTGTAAATTCCATCTTCTCTTTGTTGATTGCATTGAGGCTTGATCTTGATGATTCCACATGCTTACTCTCGAACTGGTTCCCGCCCATCGTTGATTTTCCTTTGTGCTACTCTTGAACTGGGCAGCAGGATTCTTTTGGTCTTCCCCGAAGGTCTGAGCTTATCCCTTTTATCTGTTTCTTTGTTCAATCTTTGCAGGAGTGGTCCCTTCTCTGGAAGTGTATCAACCGTTGAAGATGACTACTCGAGAACAATGCTAGGTAAGCAATCAGGAATAGATTCCAGGCAGTTGGCTCCAGATCGGAAGACTGACTCCAAGTGCCGGCTGATTGCTTCTTTTACTTTGCCATGCGAGTAAGAACAAGGACAAAGAAAAAGACAGGGAAAGAGCATGATATGAGATACTTTTGCTTTTGACCTTGATGATATGAGATACCTTTGCTTTTGAAGAAGCGGTGAATGAATCAGCACATGTATTTGTTGTGCTGTTTCCTCCTGGGTCATATGTACTCCAGACATCTGGTATCATCTTTGGGGAAGAAGAAAAAATTGAGTAATTCGAAAGGCTTTGCTGGGAGTGCTCCCTCAGAGGTGAGGAAGAGTTGGGCATTTTCTTCAGGTTTTACCTTGCCAAAAACAAAATGAAGGTCGACATATATAGAGATAATAGCAAGTGGTGGTACTTTTTACCCTTGTCGACAAACGTTTTGATCCCGCAAATCCGTCTTTTTGAAATAGTGGCGCCTCTTCGATCTTTGAATACGCCTCTTCGATTTCTGAGCAGGCGCCCCTTCGATTTCTGAACGACGCCTCTTCGCTTTCTGAATGACACGTGGTAGTGCAGATGCGGCTCCTTTTGACAAAGCTGCACGCGTTTTCTGAAAAGTAGAGAAAGCGTCGCCGAACTTTGCGCTTGTCGGCTAAAGAGGTGTAGTTGCGATGATG
This sequence comes from Pyrus x bretschneideri, assembly GCF_019419815.1. Lineage (NCBI taxonomy): Eukaryota > Viridiplantae > Streptophyta > Magnoliopsida > Rosales > Rosaceae > Pyrus > Pyrus x bretschneideri. The sequence goes on from NW_025999442.1 coordinate 42,329, forward strand.
GCCTCCACGTGCGTTTTCTGAAAAGCCGAGAAAGCGTCGCCTAAATTACACCGGAAATTCCGGCTTCTTGAATCGGTGGACGTGTCGCCTTGGCTTTTTATAGAGCTATCGATCACCACAACAAACACACTCTGAAGATTTCCCATTCTTGAAAATCGACTCCGACCCTTTGAAATTTAACTCCATCCCTTCTCTTTGAACACTTTTGAAAAATGGCAAACTCATCGAACCTTAGCTTGGAATTGAGCCTTAGCAGTGATACGGGCGCGCCGCGTCAAGGTAACGTATGGCGCCCTTCTTTCTTTTCTTCTAACGGTCCTCTCACAGGTGAAGACTCCGTGATGCAGGACGCCACAGCAGCTACAATAGTAGCTAGGAACCTCCTCACTCCAAAAGATAGTAGGCTGCTGTCAGGACGGTCTGATGAGTTGGCCGTTCAAGAGTCCCTCGCACTTAGTGTTCAGTGTGCGAGTTCTGTGTCCAACATGGGCCAACGCCTGCTTGCCCGCTCCCGTCAGGTGGAATCATTGATGGCAGAGGTGGAAAGTCTCAAGCAGGTGCTTAAGTACGAGAGTAGAAGTTTGCACGTGCTTGCCAACAACTATTCGACTGGTATGAAGAGGAAGCTTGATGAGCTACAAGAATCCAATGGTCGGATGCAAAGTGACCGTCAAACTGACCGTCAAAGGCTTTCGGCTTACTTCCAGAGGCACATTTTTCCTGGCTCGTCCAGCGTTTGGCCAAGTATTGGGGCCTGGAATGCTCTAGCTCCGATGCCTCCTGCTTCTATGCCTCCCGCATCTATGCCTTCCGCTTCTATGCCTTCCGCTTCGACGCCTTCCGCTCCGATGCCTCCTGCTTCTAGAATTTTGCCCAGTAGTGGGGCTTCAAGTAAACGCCCTTTGTGAAGGCTCCATCTTTCCTTGTTTAGCAGTGCCTATCAATAAACCAAACATTTTCTCAATGTTACAATCATAGACTCACACAATTAGTAAACAAACAAACAATAACAACTAAACAACCTAATAAGGCAGAAACGAAATAGCAACAAAGAGAAGAGTTTTTAGGAATCTGGAATTGGAGTGCTTTCTAAGTCTTCCTTTGTTGAATGCATGGGTTGCCTCCCAAGTAGCGCTTTCTTTTACGTCTTGCAGCCGGACGAGTACTCTTTTCAATCTTCATTTGAGCCCACGAAATGGAAAGGAATGTCTTCCACCACTTGCCCCACACTTTGCTCGTAATATGGCTTCAACCGATGCCCGTTCACCTTGAATTCTACGCCATTCCTTAAGCTTTTTATGTGGACTGCACCATAAGGTAAAACGTTAGTAACAACAAACGGGCCAATCCATTTAGAAAGCAACTTACCAGGAAACAAACGTAGGCGAGAGTTGAAAAGTAACACTTTCTGCCCAACTGTGAAGGTCTTGGTTCGAATCATTTTATCATGGAATGCTTTGGTCTTGGCTTTGTACATCCGGGCATTCTCATAGGCTTCATTCCGAATCTCCTCAAGTTCATTCAATTGGAGCTTCCTATGAACTCCCGCTGCATCTATGTCCATGTTGAAAGTCTTCACGGCCCAATGTGCCTTGTGCTCTAACTCTACGGGCAAATGACATGGCTTACCATAGACGAGCCGAAAAGGTGACATCCCAATGGGTGTTTTGTACGCCGTACGATATGCCCACAGTGCATCATCTAAACGTAAGCTCCAATCCCTCCTTGTTGGTCCAACGGTCTTCTCCAAAATTTGTTTGATTTCTCAGTTAGACACTTCGGCTTGGCCATTTGTTTGAGGATGGTAAGGTGTGGAGACCTTATGGTTGACATGGTACTTTCTTAGCAACGCCTCAATGGTCCGATTGCAAAAGTGAGACCCTTCATCACTTATGATTACTCTCGGCATTCCAAACCTAGCAAAAATGTTAGTTTTCACGAAATCTGCAACCACCTTAGAATCGTTAGTACGGGTGGCTTTTGCTTCCACCCATTTAGAAACATAATCAACGGCTAGCAAGATATAAGTGAAACCATAAGATGGAGGGAAAGGGCCCATGAAATCAATGCCCCAAACATCAAAAATTTCAACATTAAAGACAGGGGTTTGCGGCATTTGGTCCTTGGTACCTATGTTACCCATTCGTTGGCAACGATCACAAGACATACAAAAGGTTCTAGCATCCCTAAATATAGTCGGCCAATAAAAACCACACTCTAGAACCTTGAGGGCAGTGCGTTGTGTGCCAAAATGACCACCACATGCATATGTGTGACAAAAGCTTAGAATTGAGTGAAATTCAGAATCATGCACACATCTACGTACAATTTGATCTGAGCAATACTTCCACAAATAAGGGTCATCCCAAACATAGAAACGTGCATCATTTTTAAGCTTATCACGTTGGTGCTTGTTTAGTTCATTTGGAAATTGTTTAGCCACCAAGTAATTCACTAAATCTGCATACCATGGTTCACTTACCTCAATGGATAGCAGCTGCTCATCGGGAAAAGTTTCAGGGATAGGTACGGCATGTTCATGCTCCTTGTGGATCATTCGGCTTAAATGGTCAGCCACTACATTCTCGCTTCCTTTCTTATCCCGGATTTCAATATCAAATTCTTGAAGAAGAAGAATCCAACGGATAAGCCTCGGCTTTGCTTCCTTTTTCGTGATCAAGTACCTCAAAGCTGCATGATCAGAATAAACGATTACTTTAGTACCAATTAAATATGAACGAAATTTATCTAAAGCAAAAACCACAGCTAGAAGTTCTTTTTCCGTCGTGGAGTAGTTCAATTGGGCATCATTGAGAGTCCGAGAGGCATAATATATGACATGCGGCCGCTTGTCTCTTCTTTGTCCTAGAACAGCTCCTAATGCATAGTCGGATGCATCGCACATGAGCTCGAACGGAAGGCTCCAATCTGGAGGTACAATAATGGGGGCCGAGACTAGCTTCTCCTTGAGTTGGTTAAATGCCGAATTACACTCTTCATCAAACTTGAATGTCACATCTTTTTGAAGCAATCGGCAAAGAGGGTTGGACATCTTGGAGAAGTCCTTGATAAAACGCCTATAGAACCCTGCATGGCCAAGAAACGAACGTACCTCTCTAACCAAAGTAGGAGAGGGTAAGTGACGTACAAGGTCTATTTTCGATTTATCTACTTCAATTCCTTTTTCTGAAACAATATGTCCTAAAACTATACCTTGTTTCACCATAAAGTGACATTTCTCCCAATTCAAGACAAGGTTAGTTTCAACACATCGTTTCAAAATTAAGGTTAGATTATCCAAGCAATTATCAAATGAACTCCCAAACACACTGAAATCATCCATGAAAACCTCAATGATCTTTTCAACAAAATCGGAAAATATACTTACCATACACCTTTGGAAAGTGGCCGGTGCGTTGCATGTAGGTACGAGCTCATTCTCATCATCATTCTCATCATGAGTGTAGGTACGAGCTCATTCTCATCATTCTTGATAACAGTTACTCCGGACTTTTTGGGAACGACTTGAACTGGAGAGACCCTACGGCTATCGGAGATAGGGTAAATCACTCCGCAATCCAAAAGCTTGATTATTTCCTTCTTCACCACTTCCATCATTGGCGGGTTGAGACGGCGTTGAGCCTCTCGGGATGGCTTAGTCCCCTCCTCAAGAAGTATACGGTGCATGCATGTGGTAGGGCTTATTCCTTTAATGTCGGCCAAAGTCCACCCTATGGCCGTTTTGTGTTCTCGCAGCACCCTCACAAGCTTCTCCTCCTCCATTGCCGTGAGACTTGATGAAATGATGACGGGCAATGTTTCACCTTCTCCCAAAAACACATACTTCAAATGGTCCGGCAACGGCTTAAGTTCAAGCGATGGTGCCTGAACAACAGAAGGTAGCATCTTAGTGGAAACTGAATTTGAAAGTGAGAGTGGAACCTTACCATATTGTTGTGGCAATGACTCAAGGGCTGCCACAACCTCAATTATTTCTTCACTAGAACCCATGGCAAAGAATTCTTCCTCCTTGCCGTGGCCTTGCATTGGCCCAAATCCTTCATTTTTGCACTCTATGGCCTTAGTGATGGTTGTTTCCAGGGCGTCCTCGTTCAATTCTTCAAGGTATACCTGCGCCAAAGAATCGATAACATCAATGGAAAAACAAGAATGGTCATCAACGGGATATCTCATAGTTTTAGAAATATTAAAATCAATCACTTCCCCATCGAATTCCATTGTCAAGGTGCCTTTGTATACATCAATCTTCGTTCGGGCCGTCTTCATGAATGGCCTACCAAGGAGAATCGGCAAAGATGTAGAATGGGCTGAATCCTCCATGTCTAGGATGTAGAAATCAGCCGGAAAAATTAAATGGTTCACCTGCACAAGCACATCTTCCAAAACTCCTTTTGGATACGCGTTAGAACGATCGGCCAATTGTATAATTACACCATCTTGTTTTAATTCACCCAAATTCATAGATGCATAAATAGAATAAGGCATGACATTTATGGATGCACCTAAATCAAGCATGGCATGTTCAAAACGATTATGTCCAATCACACAAGGAATCGTGAAACTACCAGGGTCTTTGCACTTGGTAGGCAGTTTACGTTGCAAAACAGCGGACACATTCTCGCTTACCTTCACTACCTCTTTGTTTGCCCTTCTTCTCTTTGTATTGCATAGGTCCTTGAGGAATTTAGCATACTTTGGAACCTGTTTGATTGCATCGAGAAGCGGTATGTTCACTTGCACCTTCCGGAACGTTTCAAGAATGTCCTTCTCGCTTTCTTCCTTTTTTTCTTGCATGAACCTGCGAGGAAAAGGTACATTGGGCAGATTAGGACGTGAAGTACATGAATTTGAACTTAAATTACCTGATTTGGCCGAATTAGGGTGATTGGGGGCCTGCGGCATTGGGTTTTTCACCCTTACCGTGGGTGAGCTAGACACTTCCTCAGGTTGTGTCGTCTCTTCATCTACTTTCTGGGCAGATTTGGGATTGTTTGGCTCGGTCCCAACTTTTTTTCCACCCCTTAGGGTGATGGCCTTGGCGGATTCGAATCCTCCCTTTGGATTGACTGTGGTTGAGCTAGGAAGCTTTCCTTGCTCTCTAATCTGTCCAAGGAACTCAGAAATCTGCCCTATTTGTTTCTTCATATCCATCATCTCCTTCTCGTTATTTGCTATCCGGTTGTTTTGATTTTGCAAGCCCTGCGAAATAGAGGTTAGTAATTGCATAGCTTGATCACTTTCCAAGGACGTACCTGAATGAGATGATGCCGAAGGTTGTTGGGGTTGTTGGGGTGCATACGGCTTGGAATAAAAACCAAGGGGGTTTGGCCTAAATCCTCCTTGTTGGGCAGCTTGTTGTGGCTCCCTCCATTTGAAGTTTGGATGGTCCCTCCATCCGGCATTGTAAGTGTTCGAGTATGGGTTGTTTTGATTTTGTCCTTGGAAACCAATTGCATTGGCAGATTCCCACCCACCATTCTCGATTAGTTGAGGGCACTTGTCGGATGGATGCCCTTGAATTGAGCACACGTCACAGACTTGGTGTTCTTGTGCTTTTGGACCAATCACAACCTGAGAAACAAGAGAAGTAAGATTAGCAAGTTGTGATTGAATTTCAGAAATAGCACTCACCTCATTTACACTTTGTTGCCGTGGGGCTTCCCTTTGGCCCACTCCTTCATATTGTTGAGCGTTGAGCGCTCGGTTGGCTATGAGAACCTTGGCATCCCTTGGTGTTTTGTCCACCAATGCTCCTCCCGCTGATGCATCAAGCATTTGACGTTCGATAGGAAGGAGGCCCTCATAGAAATATTGAAGGAGAAGTTCCTCCTTCATTTGATGTTGAGGACATGAAGCTACAAGGCCCTTGAAGCGCTCATAATAAGCCGAGAATGTCTCACCATGATTCTGTTGAATACCACTAATTTTCTTCCGTAGGAGAATCACTCTCGAAGTAGGGAAGAATTTCTCCAAGAAAGCACGCTTCATACTCTCCCACGAAGTCACAGTTCCCGGGGCTAGTTCGTAGAGCCAATCTTTGGCCTTGTCCATAAGTGAAAATGGAAAGGCCTTCATCTTCAATATACTCCCATCCACATTGACGGGGGTCATGCTCGAACAAACCACCTCGAACTCCTTCAAGTGTTTGTTGGGGTCTTCCATAGACAATCCATGGAACTTCGGAATATGGTGTAACAAACTGGATTTGAGTTCAAATTCATCGGTCTTGCCTTGGGCAGCCGTGGGGTATTGGATACAAAGAGGCAATGCATTATCCAAACCCGAGGCCGAAAGCTCCTTGATGGTTCTATTATCTGCTGCCATGGCTTGTTCTTCTTCAAAAATCTGATCCGTGGGCTTTTCTTCTACACCTACTTCGTCTTCTTCAAGCCCAGGTTGTGGTGGAGGTTGTGGTGGCTCTTGTTGACTCCTCGTTCTCCTCAAAGTGCATTCAAAATCACCGTCAAAGTCGGATTACAAGATATGCACTCGTTTTTCACACAGATTTTCTAACTACACTCCCTACACTAGGTATATGTGAGAAGATTGATGTAAACATGTAGACGAACACTCACATATGTTATAACAAGGAAAGCATTTTCTGGAATTATTAACATGTATATGATCTCATGAATGGAATGCTACTACTTAGAATGAGAACCAGTGATTCCATAAGCTCATATCAATTCCAAACTCCACATATTGAATACATAACATCAAGATAGAAGTTGAGGGTTGTAACGGGGCTAAGGGTAATGGTTTAACAAAGAAAGGTAAAGTGAAACAAAGGTAATAGAAAGCGAAGTAATGAAATTGACACTTAAACTCACTTTTAATGGCAGAAATCAACTTTTAAACACAAGGGAAGATTCATGCAACAACTAGGGTCAAATTCACTCTTTTGGACCCTAGTTTCAATAACCAATGCTTGTGAGATCATTCTCACTTATTTTTCAACTCTTTTTTTTTTTTTTTTTTTTTTTTTTTTTTCTTTTCAACAATTTTTTTCTTTATTTCATTTTTTGGCCGTGCCCTATTATCTTCCCCCACACTTATTTTCTGCAGTATATTGATCAAAAGGAGTTCATTCTAAGTCATGCTTCACTATCCTTTAAGAACAAGGGGTTAACAAAGAAAAATAAGCTTGAAAAGGCTCAAAAGGGGTAATCCTACAATACATGTGAAAAGGGATAGGCTTTTTGGCTTTGGCTTGACTAACAACTTCATCTTATTGTATGTTATGCAATCAATATCATGCTTTGAATGAAACGGATATAAGTTCTAGCATTTAGTTCTATCATGATACAATTGCATTCTAAGTAGTAACCAAGCAAGGAATAATGAGATCATGCAACGACTTTAGAAAACAAGAAATCACAGATTATACTCTCCAAAGAACGTTATAGGCTCAAGTCTCTCAGGGTTGTAGCGTTTGTTTGAGTTCCTTCCTTCAAGCATGTTACAAAAACGAATTTTTCTTTTATGATTGCATGTGAAGTCATACATTATAACCATAACCAAGCATATACCAAGAGTAAATCAAACTTTCATCCATGTTTATAACTCTTTTTAACAGTCATGCAATTACAAACCAAATCCTCATTATTGTGTTGGAAGGTACCCTAAGACACAAACACACAAAAACGACTCAAAACACTCTTTTTAGGCTTTTCAAAACAATTTTTTCAAATTTTTATGGTATTTTCGGAGTTATAAAAACAAAACATACTAAAACACTCTAAAACAACTTAAAAACACCTTAAAACAGTAAGGAACAACATTTGAAGTTATGGGCGATAAAATCCCACGAATTTGCATTAACAACATTATGGCGCCGTTGTCGGCCATAGGGTGGACTTTGGCCGACATTAAAGGAATAAGCCCTACCACATGCATGCACCGTATACTTCTTGAGGAGGGGACTAAGCCATCCTGAGAGGCTCGACGCCGTCTCAACCCGCCAATGATGGAAGTGGTGAAGAAGGAAATAATCAAGCTTTTGGATTGCGGAGTGATCTACCCTATCTCCGATAGCCGTTGGGTCTCTCCAGTTCAAGTCGTTCCCAAGAAGTCCAAAGTAACTGTTATCAAGAATGATGAGAATGAGATCGTACCTACACGCATTCAGACTGGATGGCGAGTATGTATCGATTACCGGAAGCTAAATGCCATGACTAGGAAAGATCACTTTCCTTTGCCATTCATCGACCAGATGCTCGAAAGGTTAGCCGGTCATGCCTTTTACTGTTTTCTTGATGGATACTCTGGATATAACCAAATTGTGATAGCCCCGGATGATCAAGAGAAGACCACATTCACATGTCCCTTTGGAACATTTGCTTATCGTCGCATGCCATTTGGCTTATGCAACGCACCGGCCACTTTCCAAAGGTGTATGGTAAGTATATTTTCCGATTTTGTTGAAAAGATCATTGAGGTTTTCATGGATGATTTCAGTGTGTTTGGGAGTTCATTTGATAATTGCTTGGATAATCTAACCTTAATTTTGAAACGATGTGTTGAAACTAACCTTGTCTTAAATTGGGAAAAATGTCACTTTATGGTGAAACAAGGTATAGTTTTAGGACATATTGTTTCAGAAAAAGGAATTGAAGTAGATAAATCGAAAATAGACCTTGTACGTCACTTACCCTCTCCTACTTCGGTTAGAGAGGTATGTTCGTTTCTTGGCCATGCAGGGTTCTATAGGCGTTTTATCAAGGACTTCTCCAAGATGTCCAACCCTCTTTACCGATTGCTTCAAAAAGATGTGCCATTCAAGTTTGATGAAGAGTGTAATTCGGCATTTAACCAACTCAAGGAGAAGCTAGTCTCGGCCCCCATTATTGTACCTCCAGATTGGAGCCTTCCGTTCGAGCTCATGTGCGATGCATCCGACTATGCATTAGGAGCTGTTCTAGGACAAAGAAGAGACAAGCGGCCGCATGTCATATATTATGCCTCTCGGACTCTCAATGATGCCCAATTGAACTACTCCACGACGGAAAAAGAACTTCTAGCTGTGGTTTTTGCTTTAGATAAATTCCGTTCATATTTAATTGGTACTAAAGTAATCGTTTATTCTAATCATGCAGCTTTTAGGTACTTGATCACGAAAAAGGAAGCAAAGCCGAGGCTTATCCGTTGGATTCTTCTTCTTCAAGAATTTGATATTGAAATCCGGGATAAGAAAGGAAGCGAGAATGTAGTGGCTGACCATTTAAGCCGAATGATCCACGAGGAGCATGAACATGCCGTACCTATCCCTGAAACTTTTCCCGATGAGCAGCTGCTATCCATTGAGGTAAGTGAACCATGGTATGCAGATTTAGTGAATTACTTGGTGGCTAAACAATTTCCAAATGAACTAAACAAGCACCAACGTGATAAGCTTAAAAATGATGCACGTTTCTATGTTTGGGATGACCCTTATTTGTGGAAGTATTGCTCAGATCAAATTGTACGTAGATGTGTGCATGATTCTGAATTTCACTCAATTCTAAGCTTTTGTCACACATATGCATGTGGTGGTCATTTTGGCACACAACGCACTGCCCTCAAGGTTCTAGAGTGTGGTTTTTATTGGCCGACTATATTTAGGGATGCTAGAACCTTTTGTATGTCTTGTGATCGTTGCCAACGAATGGGTAACATAGGTACCAAGGACCAAATGCCGCAAACCCCTGTCTTTAATGTTGAAATTTTTGATGTTTGGGGCATTGATTTCATGGGCCCTTTCCCTCCATCTTATGGTTTCACTTATATCTTGCTAGCCGTTGATTATGTTTCTAAATGGGTGGAAGCAAAAGCCACCCGTACTAACGATTCTAAGGTGGTTGCAGATTTCGTGAAAACTAACATTTTTGCTAGGTTTGGAATGCCGAGAGTAATCATAAGTGATGGAGGGTCTCACTTTTGCAATCGGACCATTGAGGCGTTGCTAAGAAAGTACCATGTCAACCATAAAGTCTCCACACCTTACCATCCTCAAACAAATGGCCAAGCCGAGGTGTCTAACCGAGAAATCAAACAAATTTTGGAGAAGACCGTTGGACCAACAAGGAGGGATTGGAGCTTACGTTTAGATGATGCACTGTGGGCATATCGTACGGCGTACAAAACACCCATTGGGATGTCACCTTTTCGGCTCGTCTATGGTAAGCCATGTCATTTGCCCGTAGAGTTAGAGCACAAGGCACATTGGGCCGTGAAGACTTTCAACATGGACATAGATGCAGCGGGAGTTCATAGGAAGCTCCAATTGAATGAACTTGAGGAGATTCGGAATGAAGCCTATGAGAATGCCCGGATGTACAAAGCCAAGACCAAAACATTCCATGATAAAATGATTCGAACCAAGACCTTCACAGTTGGGCAGAAAGTGTTACTTTTCAACTCTCGCCTACGTTTGTTTCCTGGTAAGTTGCGTTCTAAATGGATTGGCCCGTTTGTTGTTACTAACGTTTTACCTTATGGTGCAGTCCACATAAAAAGCTTAAGGAATGGCGTAGAATTCAAGGTGAACGGGCATCGGTTGAAGCCATATTACGAGCAAAGTGTGGGGCAAGTGGTGGAAGACATTCCTTTCCATTCCGTGGGCTCAAATGAAGATTGAAGAGAGTACTCGTCCGGCTGCAAGACGTAAAAGAAAGCGCTACTTGGGAGGCAACCCATGCATTCAACAAAGGAAGACTTAGAAAGCACTCCAATTCCAGATTCCTAAAAACTCTTCTCTTTGCTGCTATTTCGTTTCTGCCTTATTAGGTTGTTTAGTTGTTATTGTTTGTTTGTTTATTAATTGTGTGAGTCTATGATTGTAACATTGAGAAAATGTTTGGTTTATTGATAGGCACTACTAAACAAGGAAAGATGGAGCCTTCACAAAGGGCGTTTACTTGAAGCCCCACTACTGGGCAAAATTCTAGAAGCAGGAGGCATCGGAGCGGAAGGCATAGAAGCGGAAGGCATAGATGCGGGAGGCATAGAAGCAGGAGGCATCGGAGCTAGAGCATTCCAGGCCCCAATACTTGGCTAAACGCTGGACGAGCCAGGAAAAATGTGCCTCTGGAAGTAAGCCGAAAGCCTTTGACGGTCAGTTTGACGGTCACTTTGCATCCGACCATTGGATTCTTGTAGCTCATCAAGCTTCCTCTTCATACCAGTCGAATAGTTGTTGGCAAGCACGTGCAAACTTCTATTCTCGTACTTAAGCAGTTTGATCTCCTGCTTGAGACTTTCCACCTCTGCCATCAATGATTCCACCTGACGGGAGCGGGCAAGCAGGTGTTGGCCCATGTTGGACACAGAACTCGCACACTGAACACTAAGTGCGAGGGACTCTTGAACGGCCAACTCATCGGACCGTCCTGACAGCAGCCTACTATCTTTTGGAGTGAGGAGGTTCCTAGCTACTATTGTAGCTGCTGTGGCGTCCTGCATCACGGAGTCTTCACCTGTGAGAGGACCGTTAGAAGAAAAGAAAGAAGGGCGCCATACGTTACCTTGACGCGGCGCGCCCGTATCACTGCTAAGGCTCAATTCCAAGCTAAGGTTCGATGAGTTTGCCATTTTTCAAAAGTGTTCAAAGAGAAGGGATGGAGTTAAATTTCAAAGGGTCGGAGTCGATTTTCAAGAATGGGAAATCTTCAGAGTGTGTTTGTTGTGGTGATCGATAGCTCTATAAAAAGCCAAGGTGACGCGTCCACCGATTCAAGAAGCCGAAATTTCCGGCGTAATTTAGGCGACACTTTCTCGGCTTTTCAGAAAACGCACGTGGAGGCCATCATCGCAACTACACCTCTTTAGCCGACAAGCGCAAAGTTCGGCGACGCTTTCTCTACTTTTCAGAAAACGCGTGCAGCTTTGTCAAAAGGAGCCGCATCTGCACTACCACGTGTCATTCAGAAAGCGAAGGGGCGTCGTTCAGAAATCGAAGGGGCGCCTGCTAAGAAATCGAAGAGGCGTATTCAAAGATCGAAGAGGCGCCACTATTTCAAAAAGACGGATTTGCGGGATCAAAACGTTTGTCGACAAGGGTAAAAAGTACCACCACTTGCTATTATCTCTATATATGTCGACCTTCATTTTGTTTTTGGCAAGGTAAAACCTGAAGAAAATGCCCAACTCTTCCTCACCTCTGAGGGAGCACTCCCAGCAAAGCCTTTCGAATTACTCAATTTTTTCTTCTTCCCCAAAGATGATACCAGATGTCTGGAGTACATATGACCCAGGAGGACACAGCACAACAAATATATGTGCTGATTCATTCACCGCTTCTTCAAAAGCAAAGGTATCTCATATCATCAAGGTCAAAAGCAAAAGTATCTCATATCATGCTCTTTCCCTGTCTTTTTCTTTGTCCTTGTTCTTACTCGCATGGCAAAGTAAAAGAAGCAATCAGCCGGCACTTGGAGTCAGTCTTCCGATCTGGAGCCAACTGCCTGGAATCTATTCCTGATTGCTTACCTAGCATTGCTCTCGAGTAGTCATCTTCAACGGTTGATACACTTCCCTTTGGCCCACTCCTTCATATTGTTGAGCGTTGAGCGCTCGGTTGGCTATGAGAACCTTGGCATCCCTTGGTGTTTTGTCCACCAATGCTCCTCCCGCTGATGCATCAAGCATTTGACGTTCGATAGGAAGGAGGCCCTCATAGAAATATTGAAGGAGAAGTTTCTCCTTCATTTGATGTTGAGGACATGAAGCTACAAGGCCCTTGAAGCGCTCATAATAAGCCGAGAATGTCTCACCATGATTCTGTTGAATACCACTAATTTTCTTCCGTAGGAGAATCACTCTCGAAGTAGGGAAGAATTTCTCCAAGAAAGCACGCTTCATACTCTCCCACGAAGTCACAGTTCCCGGGGCTAGTTCGTAGAGCCAATCTTTAGCCTTGTCCATAAGTGAAAATGGAAAGGCCTTCATCTTCAATATACTCCCATCCACATTGACGGGGGTCATGCTCGAACAAACCACCTCGAACTCCTTCAAGTATTTGTTGGGGTCTTCCATAGACAATCCATGGAACTTCGGAATATGGTGTAACAAACTGGATTTGAGTTCAAATTCATCGGTCTTGCCTTGGGCAGCCGTGGGGTATTGGATACAAAGAGGCAATGCATTATCCAAACCCGAGGCCGAAAGCTCCTTGATGGTTCTATTATCTGCTGCCATGGCTTGTTCTTCTTCAAAAATCTGATCCGTGGGCTTTTCTTCTACACCTACTTCGTCTTCTTCAAGCCCAGGTTGTGGTGGAGGTTGTGGTGGCTCTTGTTGACTCCTCGTTCTCCTCAAAGTGCGTTCAAAATCACCGTCAAAGTCGGAGATGTTCTCTATAATAGGCCGAGAGCTACGAGTCATACACAGTACCTAAAAAACAAGGAAACAAACAAACTAAGAATCTAAAATAAGAATGCACGAAAAACAAAAAAATATAAAAATAAAGACAAGGGATTAGCAAAGTTGCTAATCCCCGGCAACGGCGCCAAAATTTGATGCGAGATTTATACGCGCACAAATTAAACCCTCGTTTGACAATTGTAGTATAAGTATAAGTAGGGATCGTTCTAGACCGGGGATTAGGAGGGCTTGCTAAAACCTTCTAAATTGACTTAAAAACATAAAAACTAAATTAAAACAGATTTAAGACACTTGGAAACAAGGAAATAAAAAAGGGGGTTTTAGTTTTGACGAAGTTGAAATAAACAAACAAAATGCAAAAATGGACTGATTGTAAACAAGTGTTGTGAAACAAGATGGTTGGTGAATTAGCTAGAGGTTCTTTCTCTACACATGATATTTATGCATATGAATCAATTTCCAGTTATTCCTTCATTGAATTATGAACGACAATGCCCCAAATTAACCGTGACATCACTAGTTAACCCTCAGATTTTCCTTATATTATTGGATTGGATGGCATCATTCGACAACCCAAAACATTCTCAAAAGTTCCCTACATGTCATCATAATAGAGATACAATCGAAGATCATTAAGAATAATGAAAACCATAAGCATTGACAAAGCATTTGCAACTATGACATCATGTTACTCATGCTAAGAATTAAACTTAACGCGATCGTGACAAGCGACCTTCACCACTTTCAAGTATAAGTTAGTAACGATTATGTGAAACCTTCTTAAACTTTAGCCACATATTCATGCATGCTAATTAAGTGTCGACCCTCAATCAACAAACATAAATAAGTTAATCATCAAATAGTTAAGCCAATTGCATTCACGAATCAAGAGTTCATAACCGGAATTCATTAATTCATATCACATAAATAATCATGGTATTGAAATCACCCCTAGCCAAAAAGGGTTTAGTTCCTCATAACTTTGAAATCAAAGAAACACCTAAACATTCCAACAACTCAAACTTGAATTGTATGAACGTTTAGGCACTCTTCTCTTCCATTCCTCATACGTACAAAACAAAGAGAATTAAAATGAAACATTGAAATCAAAGAATCACCTAAACATTCCAACAACTCAAACTTGAATTGTATGAACGTTTAGGCACTCTTCTCTTCCTTGTTGTTGTAGCACAAGGTTTAAGGATAGGTTGTGTGATGGTATGAAGTGTTTTGGAGGGATGGGAAGTGATTGGATAGTGGCTGCAATGGAGGAGAAAAACTGCACAGAAATGGAAGGGGAAGAACTAATGTTGTTAATGCAAATTCGTGGGATTTTATCGCCCATAACTTCAAATGTTGTTCCTTACTGTTTTAAGGTGTTTTTAAGTTGTTTTAGAGTGTTTTTGTATGAAAAATGAGATGAGATGAGATGTCCCTAGGTGATGGGAATGCAAGGGTATTTATAGGAGGAGTGGAGATGTATATGGCTGTTTGTTTAAGGTGTTTGTGGCTGCAATGATGAAGAGTTAGAGCTGGAAATGAAAAGGGAAAGCTGGAATGTGGAATGGTGCCCACGGCAAAGTGTTTTGGTGCATGTGTTGGCTGTTTTGTTTGTTGGTTAAAGCTTGTGTTTGCATGTGAATGTTGTTTGTGTGAAGTGTGTGTGAATGCATGTGGATTAAAGAGTGAATGGTGGCTGAAATAATGATGGAAAACAGCTAGGAGAAGTATGGAATGCATGTGAAATGTAAAGGGAAAAACTGGAAATGGCTAGGAAGGTCACGGCATAGACTTGTTTGTTTGATGATGATGCATGTGATGGGTGGGAACAAAGGGGGAAATATGGCACAAGGGTGCTTGAGTGAATGATTAAATGTGCATGTGGATTAAAGAATGAGTGGTGGTGTAATGATGAAGTGAATGCATGTGTTGATGACTAGATTAGTGGGTGGAAATCTGAAAATGGCATAAGGGAATGGGAGCTCACGGTTTTGGCTAGTGTTTGAATGTGTAAAGTGTGTGTGAATGCATGTGAAGATGCTAATAAATAATGCATGTAGGGTTAGGAAATAAAATCATAACTTAAAGGGGGATGATTAAAGGGTGTTGAAAGGTTTTGCATGGCTTTGAAGTGATTGTGGATTGGGCTAGAGTTTAAGTACATGAAATGGACCCAAATTGCTCATCCTTGCATGGCAAGGAATGGTGTTTGTGTTAAGCCCATGGCAAGGTGTTATGTGATTGGGTTAGGGCCATTGTTTTGTGTCTTCAAGTGCATACAAGGCCTTCAATTTCATCCAACACTTGGGCTCCAAGTATAAGCTATCCATCCTTAGCCCAATAGTGCTCCAAAACACTCCACAATGCATCCTTTCGTCAAACACGTCTTATTATCCTGAAAACACACAAAAGAAGCATAAAGGACTAAAATAACTAAAGAAACACAACGTAAATGCACGAGAACAAGCAAAGTAAGTCGCCTAAATATGCTCCTATCAGAAACATGACAGCTAGGTTGGTTGGTGGCTGCCATGGAGGTGTGGAATGATGATGAGATGCTGGAAATCTGGAGGGGGAGCCACGACAATGGTTGGGTATTTTCTGCAATGGTTGCAATGATGAAATGGATGGGAGTGCATGTGGCTTGGGTGCATGTGGAGTGGCTTGTGCTTGTGGAGTGCTGGAACAAAGATGGAAGCACGGTACAAAGTGTGGAGTGAATGATTGAATGTGCATGTGGGTGAAAATGCATGTGGAATTGGTGCTTGCGGCTTTGAAGTGATTGCTGAAAATGAATGTGAAATGAAATGATAATGTTTTGCACGGCTAGGTGTTGTGTTTGTTTGAATGTGCATGTGGCTGAATGGATTAAAGAATGAGAGTGCATGTGATTAAATTAAAGGATGGAATGCATGTGAATTAGGTTGGAAAGAAGGGATGATGAAGTAGGAGTGCACGGCATGGGTAGGAATGATGGCAGGTTGTGTATGTGAGTGATTTATTTGAAGATGCATGTGCAATGACAGCTAGGATAATGATTAAAGGGCTGCTAGGTTGGTTATGCATGTGGAATGTGGCTGTAATTGATGGAGTAATGCACGGCAAAAGGGAGTGTTGTTGGTGTGTTATGCATGGCATGATTGGGATTAGGAAAGGTTTAAATGTCCTAAAACTAAAGGGAACAAGGTTCCAACACTTTGGTCTTTAATTAGGTCTTCAATTTCGTCCAACACTTTGGCTCCAAGCATAAGCTATCCATCCTTAGCCCAAAAGTGCTCCAAAAGTCTCCAAAATGCATCTTTTTGCTCCTTTAGCCCTTTGGACCTACAAACACACGAAAATAGCTTAAAGTACTAAAATAACTAAAGAAACATAACGTAAATGCACGAGAACAAGCCATTTAAGTCGCATGAATATGCTCCTATAAAAAACTAACTAGACAATCAAACTGGACAAAATACAACATAAATAAAGATATGAAAATGCACATGTATGAACAAACCTTTGAGTTGAAATGTTCCACTTCTTGAACATTTACTCCATCAACAACAACCCATAATGTGAGTCTATTCTAAAGCTAGATTGAGCATGTGTGATGGTTTAATTACAATATTTGACAAGGAAAGCCAAACACTTGAAGCTATACTTTACAATTTCCCCATTTAGCTTTCCTTAACAAATATCCCAAGCCTATAACTAATTTCACTCAAAACCCACACTCAAGAGAACATCAATCAATAAAAAAAGACTAAGTAAGAACTTCTGCAAAAGAAGTAATGCCTAATGTCAATATGTTTGGCTCTCGAATGTTGGAGAGGGTTCTTAGAGATATCAATTGCACTCATGTTATCACAATAAACAAGAAAAGTGGATTGAGATATACCGTAGTCATTGAGCATTTGCTTCATCCACATCAGTTGAGTGCAACAGCTCCCGGCAACCATATATTCTGCCTTGACAGTAGATAAAGAGACATAATTTTGCTTCTTGTTGTGCCAAGTAACCAAATTGTTACCAACATAGAAAGCTCCCCCTGAAGTATTCTTTCGATCATCAATGCACCCAGCCCAATCAGTAGCACTGTACCCAACCAGGTTTGTGTCTGTGTCATGAGTATATTGAAGTCTATAATCAGTGATCCTACTCACATACTTGATGGTCATCTTGACTGCTTGTAAGTGAGACTCCTTGGGACAGCTTTGAAACTGTGCACACACCTAACAACAAATGTGATGTCTGGTCAACTAGCAGTCAGGTAGAGTGCTTCTAATCATGCTTCTATACAGAGTTTAATCAACATCCTTGCCACTTGAGTCTCTGTGAATTTTGGCACATATGCTCATAGAAGATCTAACAGCTTTTGAACCTTCGAGGCCGAACTTCTTCACCAAGTTCTTAGCATACTTTGTTTGAGAAATGAAGATGCCATCCTTTTCTTATTTCACTTGAAGTCCAAGGAAGTAGTTTAATTTACCAACCAAGCTCATCTCAAATTCACTTGTCATTATATCGATAAATTGTTTCATAAGAGAATCAGAAGTAGACCCAACAACTATGTCATCCATATACACTTGAGCAATCACAACATGAGATTTAACCTTCTTAACAAACAAAGTGTTATCAACAGAGCCACGAGTATAACCATGAGTAAGAAGATGAGAAGATAACCTTTCATACCAAACACGTGGGGCTTGTTTGATACCATAGAGAGTCTTCCTCAGTTTGTACACCCTATCTGGTTTGTGAGGATCCTCAAAGCCCTTTGGTTGTTCCACGTAGACCTCTTCATTAAGATATCCATTAAGGAATATAGTTTTGACATCCATTTGAAAACGTTTGAACTTTAAATGGCATGCAATAGCACATAGAAGTCTGACTGATTCAAGGTGAGCAACAAGAGCGAAGGTTTTGTCAAAATCAACACCTTCAAGTTGATAGTATCCTTAAGCAACAAGCCTAACCTTATTTCTGATTACATTCCCTGACTCATCAGGCTTATTCTTATAAATCCATTTTGTCTCAATAACATTAGTGTTCAATGAACGGTCAACAAAGGACCAGACTTCATTCCTCTCAAACTAATTCAGCTATTCCTATATGGCTAAGATCAATTCATCATCAGTTAGAGCATCTTTGATATTCTTAGGCTCAATATGGAAGATATAGCAAATATTTGCTTCTTCATCAGCTATTTGTCTTCGAGTTTTAACGCCTTTGTCAATCAGACCCATAATTTCCTCATCATGATGACCTCTGATAGGAGCATATTTATGCGACTTAAATGGCTTGTTCTCGTACATTTACGTTATGTTTCTTTAGTTATTTTAGTACTTTAAGCTATTTTCGTGTGTTTGTAGGTCCAAAGGGCTAAAGGAGCAAAAAGATGCATTTTGGAGACTTTTGGAGCACTTTTGGGCTAAGGACGGATAGCTTATGCTTGAAGCCAAAGTGTTGGACGAAATTGAAGACCTAATTGGAGCCAAAGTGTTGGAACCTTGTTCTCTTTAGTTTTAGGACATTTAAACCTTTCCTAATCCCAATCATGCCATGCATAACACACATCCATTCTAACACATTGTCATTGCACATGCATTTCCTTCATTAGTTAACCCACATGCACTTATCACTTATCATCACCACATATCATATCACTTAATCACTTATCACTTATCATCACCACTTAACCACTTATCATATCATAACCACATATCATATCACTTGTCACTTATCACTTAACATAACATCCACCTACTTCACCTACAACATCCACTTCACCTACAACATCCACTTCACCTACAACATCCACTTCACCTACAACATCCACCTACTTCACCTACAACATCCACCCACTTCACCTACAACATCCACCTATTTCACCTACAACATCCACCTACTTCACCTACAACACCTACTTCACCTACAACATCCACCTACTTCACCTACAACATCCACCTACTTCACCTACAAATGACATAGCCATATGTTCCCTCCACTACTCCTATAAATACCCTTGCATTCATTCATTCATCATCTCATTTTCATACACAACACACCACAAACACATCCCTTTCTCTCTTAGCCGTGAGTCTCCCTCCAAACCACTCCTCTACCATTTCCATAATCCCCCAAACCTCACCTTAGACCTTGTGCTACAATAACGAGGAAGATAAGAGGGCCTAAACGTTCATACAATTCAAGTTTGAGTTGTTGGAATGTTTAGGTGTTTCTTTGATTTCAAAGTTTAAATTCAATTCTCTTTGTTTTGTACGTATGAGGAATGGAAGAGAAGAGTGCCTAAACGTTCATACAATTCAAAGTTTGAGTTGTTGGAATGTTTAGGTGTTTCTTTAATTTCAAAGTTATGAGGAAATAAACCCCCCTTTAGCTAGGGGGTGATTCGAAATATATGTTTATACTTGCAATATAATTTGATTACTTCTAATTGCGTTTCATAAGTTGTGGATTCAATTTGTTTAATCGTTTGATTGATAACTTATTTATGTATGTTTATTGAGAATGCGCGCTTAATTTTCATGCATAAATATGACGCTAGAATATAAGTGAGTTTCACCTAATAGTTACGAACTTATATTCACAAGTAGTGGAGGTTGCTTATAAACAATCGCGTTAAATGAATTCTTGGCACTAGTTTCATGCGTATTCCATAGTAACGAATGCCTCGTCAACACTTATAGTTTTCATGATGCTTAATGATCTTTGATTGTATCTTTATTGTGCTTTTCACGTAAAGGACTTTTGGAGAATGTTGTGAATTGCGTTGCGCTAACCCATCCAATTCATTAACTTAAGGAGAACTTGACGGTTAATTTAAGCGGACCTAATTAACCCGGGGTGTTGAGTTTCATAATTTATCGAAAGACCAATTGGAAATCATTTTATTATGCAAGTGTAACATATGTGGAGATGAACCCCTTAGCTAGCATTCATCCATATTTTCATCATATTCATATTTACATTCTGCTTTAATTACAATTTGTTTATTTAGTTTAATTTCGTTCAAAACTCAATCCCCCTTTACTTTCTTATTCTTTAGTGCTTAGAATCTGTTTAGTTTATGTTTTAAAGCATTTTGAGTTTTTGGTTTGTCTTAGTGTTTTAAACTTTAGTTTTGCATTCTTTGAGTCTAGGATAGCGTTTTATATTGTTTTTACGTTTTTGTGTCAGTTTCCAAGAGATTTGCAATCCCTCCTAATCCCCGGTCTAGATCGATCCCTACTTGCATACATACTACAATTTGACAAAAAGAGGGTTTAATTTGTGTGCGTATAAATCACGCATCAAATTTTGGCGCCGTTGCCGGGGATTAGCAACTTTGCTAATCTCTTGGATTGTTTTATTTTCGTTTGTGTGTATATATTTTTAGTTTTATTTTAGACGCAAGACATGGCACTTGATAGTGCTTCTCTTTTGTCACAGCTTATGGAAGAGTACCAAACGCAAAGAGTTGGTACATTTGATCATAATCAATCAAGGAACGACGTGTTTTCCAATACTTACAATTCCGATTGGAGTGATCATTCAAACTCTATATGGTGGGAACCTCAACATATTCAACAAGAAGGATATTGGCAGCCTTATGAGGAGTTCTATTCAACGTCTATGCATCCACCACAACCTCATATTCAATATGCCCAACCAAATTTAAGTTCGTCAATAGATTATAATCAAAAGCTTGATGAATTAATTTGTTTGGTGCAGGGCTTACAAAATCAAGACAATGAGGCTCAACAAGAAGGATATTGGCAGCCGTATGAGGAGTTCTATTCAACGCCTATGCAGCCACCACAACCTGCCCAAAGTAATGTAGGTAATTCAAATGATAATGATACGATTTTTCAATTACTTACTACTCTGGAAAAGCAAATTGGGCAAATAGCGGAGTTCGAAGGACAATTTTGCGACCAAGGCGAACTCCCTAGTTCAACCATTGCAAATCAGAAGGGAGAATTTGAAACCACCAATGCTATCATGTTGAGAAGTGACAAGGAGGTTGGAACGGACCCTCAACCATCAAAATCAAATCACAAGGAAGAGGAATACACCCAACCCACGGAAAGGGTGGAAACACCTTTGCCGCAGGCACCTATCGCTCCTACGCCATCCAATTCAGGTAAGGTTGTTCCAAAGTTAATTATTTCTAACCCCGTTCCACTGAATGTCCCTATTCCTTGCAGGATTATGCAATCCAAGGAAGAAGAGGGTGAGAAAGGCATCTTCGAATCCTTTCCAAAGAATCAAGAGCAAGATGTGACTGGGGAATGTCTAGAAGAGGATATACTTGAGGCAAACAACCCCAAAGAAATTGAATTTTATGACACAAGACAAGGACCAATACTCACATGCAATCTGGCCAAGTCCAATATCCCTGAAACTTTCCAGGGAGTGGTGTTTATTCTTGAGTTTATGTCGGAGCACACAAGTAAGCCGCCTCCCCGAATTTCAATTTTCTTTTATACTAATATGTTGTTAATGATCCAGGCACCCACTTTAGAATTTGAACCAATGTCGGTTCAGTTCAAGTATCACCTTCCATTCAAGGACCAATTCCATGCCGTTTGATTTTATTTATGTAAAAAAAAAAAAAAAAAAAAAAAAAAAAAAAAAAAAAAAAAAAAAAAAAAAAAAAAAATACTAAACATGGAGAAAGGTGGAGCTTCACAAAGGATGTTTGCGTGAAGCCCCACTACGAGGCGTCGGAGCGGAAGGCATAGGAGCGGAAGGCATAGAAGCGGGAGGCATAGAAGCGGGAGGCATCGGAGCGGAAGGCATCGGAGCTAGAGCATTCCAGGCCTCAATACTTGGCCAAGCGCTGGATGACCCAGGAAAAATATGCCTCTGGAAGTAAGCCGCAAGCCTTTGACGGTCACTTTGACGGTCACTTTGCATACGACCATTGGATTCTTGCAGCTCATCAAGCTTCCTCTTCATGCCCGTCGAATAGTTGTTTGCAAGCACATGCAAATTTCTATTCTCGTACTTAAGCAGTTTGATCTCTTGCTTAAGACTTTCCACCTCCGCCATCAATGATTCCACCTGACGGGAGCGGGCAAGCAGGCGTTGGCCCATGTTGGACACAGAACTCGCACACTGAACACTAAGTGCGAGGGACTCTTGAACGGCCAACTCATCGGACCGTCCTGACAGCAGCCTACTATCTTTTGGAGTGAGGAGGTTCCTAGCTACTATTGTAGCTGTTGTGGCGTCCTGCATCACTGAGTCTTCACCTGAAAGAGGACCGTTAGAAGATAAAAAAGAAGGACGCCATACATTACCTTGACGGGGCGCAACCGGATCGCTGCTGAGACTCAAATCTAAGCTAAGGTTCGATGGGTTTGCCATTTTCAAAAGTGTTCAAAGAGATGGGGTGGATGGAGTTAATTCTCAAAGGGCCGGAGTCGATTTTCAAAGAATGGGAAATCTTCAGAGTGGGTTTGTTGCGGTGATCGATACATCTATAAGAAGCCAAGGCGACACGTCCACCGATTCAAAAAGCCGGAATTTTCGGCGTAATTTTGGCGACGCTTTCTCTGCTTTTCAGAAGACGTGTGCAACTTTGTCAAAAGTTCACGTGGAGGTCATCATCGCAGCTACACTTTTGCCGACAAGCGTAAATTTCGGCGACGCTTTCTCTGCTTTTCGGAAAACGCGTGCGACTTTGTCAAAAGAACTCAGACAGAGCCGCGTACGCACTACTACGTGTCGTTCAGAAATCGAAGGGGCGTCGTGCAGAAATCGAAGAGGCGTCCGTTCAAAAATCGAAGAGACGTTTGTCGACACGGGTAAAAGAACAATACCACCACTTGATATTATCTCTATATATGTCGACCTTCGTCTTTTATGGCAAGGCAAACCTGAAGAAAATGCCCAACTCTCCCTCACTTCTGAGGGTGCACTCCCAGCAAAGCCTCTTGAAATACTCAATTTTTTCTCCCCCAAAGATGATACCAGATGCCTGGAGTATAGATGACCCAGGAGGAAACGGTGGATTGGAGTGTGCTGATTCATTCACCGCTTCTTCAAAAGCAAAGGTATCTCATATCATTAAGGTTAAAAGCAAAAGTATCTCATATCATGCTCTTTCCCTTTCCTTTTCTTTGTCCTTGTTCTTACTCGCATGGCAAAGTGAAAGAAGCAATCAGCCGGCACTTGGAGTCAGTCTTCCGATCTGGATCCGACTGCCTGGAATTTATTCCTGATTGCTTACCTAGCGTTGCTCTCAAGTAGTCATCTTCAACGGTTGATACACTTCCAGAGAAGGGACCACTCCTGCAAAGATTGAACAAAGAAACAGATAAAAGGGGAAAGCTCAGACCTCCGGGGGAGACCAAAAGAAGCCTGTTGCCCAGTCCAAGAGTAGCACAAAGGAAAATCAACGATGGGAGCAGCGCAGTTCAAGAGTAAGCCTGTGGAATCACAAAGATCAAAGCCTCAATGCAATTATCAAGGAGAAGATGGAATTTACACTCTATAACCAGATTTGCGTCTCTAAACTCTTCTCTTTGTTAATTACATTCTGCCATGTTTAGTATGTTTAAATGCTTTTTGTGTGTTTACTTATGCTTTGTATGATTTTAAGCTTAAAACATTGAGGACAATGTTTGATTTAAGTGTGGGGGGGTAACTAATGTTGTTAATGCAAATTCGTGGGATTTTATCGCCCATAACTTCAAATGTTGTTCCTTACTGTTTTAAGGTGTTTTAAGTTGTTTTAGAGTGTTTTAGTATGTTTTGTTTTTATAACTCCGAAAATACCATAAAAATTTGAAAAAATTGTTTTGAAAAGCCTAAAAAGAGTGTTTTGAGTCGTTTTTGTGTGTTTGTGTCTTAGGGTACCTTCCAACACAATAATGAGGATTTGGTTTGTAATTGCATGACTGTTAAAAAGAGTTATAAACATGGATGAAAGTTTGATTTACTCTTGGTATATGCTTGGTTATGGTTATAATGTATGACTTCACATGCAATCATAAAAGAAAAATTCGTTTTTGTAACATGCTTGAAGGAAGGAACTCAAACAAACGCTACAACCCTGAGAGACTTGAGCCTATAACGTTCTTTGGAGAGTATAATCTGTGATTTCTTGTTTTCTAAAGTCGTTGCATGATCTCATTATTCTTTGTTTGGTTACTACTTAGAAGGCGTTTCATCATATAGTTCCAAATGCTAGAACTCATGCCCATTTCATTCAAAGCATGTTATTGATTTGCATAACACATATTCAAGAAGAAGTTGTGTAGTGACCACCACCATAGCCAAATAGCCTTACTTCCCATACTTCGTATATGTTGTAAGTTTTAACCCCGTTGAGCCTCGTTTTGCCTTTATTCCTTGTTTACCCACATCACCCCTTACCTAGCTTAGAGTAGGACTTTCCTATACCCTTGTTCTTAAAGTTTAGTGAGCATGACTTAAATGAATTCCTTTTGAGTTACATTATGCAAGAAAATGAGTGTGGGGGAGTAAAAGTTTGTTCTTACGTTTATATGTATGTTTTGAGATTCAAAAGAAAAAGAAGAAAAAAAAAAAAAAAAAAAAAAAAAAAAAAAAAAAAGGAGTGAAAATAAGTAAGAATGAACTCACGAGCGTTGATGGTTGAAGAAAGGGTCCAAAAAAGTTGAATATGGCCCTAAGTTTTGTGTGATTTTCCCTTGGGTGTTCAAAGTTGACTTCTGCGTTCTTAAGGGAATTCTAAGTGTCTAATTCAATACTTTGCTCACTATTGCTTTAAGAATGTTTGTTTATCCTTCACCTTTCATTGTTAGCCAATACCCTAGCCCCGTTACTACCCTTTGACTTCTATATTGAGTGTTATGTATTTCAATTGTGGAGTTTGAACTTGGTATGAGCTTATGGTGTCACTGGTTCTCGCGTCTAAGTAGTAGCATTCCATTCATGAGATCATATCTAAACATGCTTATTAACTCCAGAAAATGCTTTCCTTATTATAACATATGTGAGTGTTCGTCTACATGTTTACATCAATCTTCTCACATATACCTAGTGTAGGGTGTGTAGTCAGAAAATCTGTGTGAAAAACGAGAGTACATCTAGTAAGAAATTGAGGGAATTCTCTAAAGGCATGTTACTACATTTGAAATGTGTTTTAATTGCTTAATTGTGAACTAGTATGTGGTGACTATGATTAAGAATGTACTTAAGTGTAAAGATGGCTCAAATCTGTGAGAATAATGATTTTTAACTTGTCATGTGCATTGGAAGTCCCTGATACGATTGTTGGAAGGTGTAGGTTGTGTTTTGTTCTTTTTGTTTTGTTTTTCTGTTTTGCTCGAGGACTAGCAAAAGCTAAGTGTGGGGGTATTTGATAGGAGCATATTTATGCGACTTAAATGGCTTGTTCTCGTACATTTACGTTATGTTTCTTTAGTTATTTTAGTACTTTAAGCTATTTTCGTGTGTTTGTAGGTCCAAAGGGCTAAAGGAGCAAAAAGATGCATTTTGGAGACTTTTGGAGCACTTTTGGGCTAAGGACGGATAGCTTATGCTTGAAGCCAAAGTGTTGAACGAAATTGAAGACCTAATTGGAGCCAAAGTGTTGGAACCTTGTTCTCTTTAGTTTTAGGACATTTAAACCTTTCCTAATCCCAATCATGCCATGCATAACACACATCCATTCTAACACATTGTCATTGCACATGCATTTCCTTCATTAGTTAACCCACATGCACTTATCACTTATCATCACCACATATCATATCACTTAATCACTTATCACTTATCATCACCACTTAACCACTTATCATATCATAACCACATATCATATCACTTGTCACTTATCACTTAACATAACATCCACCTACTTCACCTACAACATCCACTTCACCTACAACATCCACTTCACCTACAACATCCACCTACTTCACCTACAACATCCACCCACTTCACCTACAACATCCACCTATTTCACCTACAACATCCACCTACTTCACCTACAACACCTACTTCACCTACAACATCCACCTACTTCACCTACAACATCCACCTACTTCACCTACAAATGACATAGCCATATGTTCCCTCCACTACTCCTATAAATACCCTTGCATTCATTCATTCATCATCTCATTTTCATACACAACACACCACAAACACATCCCTTTCTCTCTTAGCCGTGAGTCTCCCTTAGAATCCAAAAACCATCTATCTATTTCCACCACTTCCCAACCCTCCAAACCACTCCTCTACCATTTCCATAATCCCCCAAACCTCACCTTAGACCTTGTGCTACAATAACGAGGAAGATAAGAGGGCCTAAACGTTCATACAATTCAAGTTTGAGTTGTTGGAATGTTTAGGTGTTTCTTTGATTTCAAAGTTTAAATTCAATTCTCTTTGTTTTGTACGTATGAGGAATGGAAGAGAAGAGTGCCTAAACGTTCATACAATTCAAAGTTTGAGTTGTTGGAATGTTTAGGTGTTTCTTTAATTTCAAAGTTATGAGGAAATAAACCCCCCTTTAGCTAGGGGGTGATTCGAAATATATGTTTATACTTGCAATATAATTTGATTACTTATAATTGCGTTTTATAAGTTGTGATTTCAATTTGTTTAACCGTTTGATTGATAACTTATTTATGTATGTTTATTGAGAGTGCACGCTTAATTTTCATGCATGAATATGACGCTAGAATATAAGTGAGTTTCACCTAATAGTTATGAACTTATATTCACAAGTAGTGGAGGTTGCTTATAAACAATCGCGTTAAATGAATTCTTGGCACTAGTTTCATGCGTATTCCATAGTAACGAAGGCCTCGTCAACACTTATAGTTTTCATGATGCTTAATGATCTTTGATTGTATCTTTATTGTGCTGTTCACGTAAAGGACTTTTGGAGAATGTTGTGAATTGCGTTGCGCTAACCCATCCAATTCATTAACTTAAGGAGAACTTGACGGTTAATTTAAGCGGACCTAATTAACCCGGGGTGTTGAGTTTCATAATTTATCGAAAGACCAATTGGAAATCATTTTATTATGCAAGTGTAACATATGTGGAGATGAACCCCTTAGCTAGCATTCATCCATATTTTCATCATATTCATATTTACATTCTGCTTTAATTACAATTTGTTTATTTAGTTTAATTTCGTTCAAAACTCAATCCCCCTTTACTTTCTTATTCTTTAGTGCTTAGAATCTGTTTAGTTTATGTTTTAAAGCATTTTGAGTTTTTGGTTTGTCTTAGTGTTTTAAACTTTAGTTTTGCATTCTTTGAGTCTAGGATAGCGTTTTATATTGTTTTTACGTTTTTGTGTCAGTTTCCAAGAGATTTGCAATCCCTCCTAATCCCCGGTCTAGATCGATCCCTACTTGCATACATACTACAATTTGACAAAAAGAGGGTTTAATTTGTGTGCGTATAAATCACGCATCAACCTCTGGCCCAAAAATGCTTTGCTAAGTTTTTGTTGTTAAGTAGCACCCTAGTCATCTCATTCAAAACATGATTTTTCCTTTCCACTGGACCATTTTGTTAAGGAGTGATTGGAGTAAAAAAAAACTCATGCTAGATGCCATTAGTTGAATAGAAATCATCAAAGTGAGCATTCTCAAATTCGGTTCCATGATCAGTTTTGATTCTAACTAAAGTAGGATGGCTAGACAGAAATTCATTCAACATTACTTTATAGATAGTGATGAACTGTTGAAAGGTATCAATTTTTTCCCTTAAAAAACATACCCAAATGAATCTACAGTAGTCATCCACAATTACCAGGATGCACTTCTTGCCACCAAGAGATAATGTTTGAATTAGTCCAAGAAGATCCATATGAATCAATTGAAGATACTTAGTTGTTCCGATGTCAGTCACTTTCTTGTGTGCCACTCTAGATTGTTTTCCCAGTTGACATGGTTTGTAAACATATGAGTCAGAAACAAAAAGAGGTGGCAGCCCTCTCACAACATCATGTTTGGACAACTTCTTGAGGTCTTTAAAGTTCACATGCCCAAGTTTCTTATGCCACAGAACACTAGCTTCATCAATAACTTTATGGCACTTGGAGTGTTCACCAACTTTAGAGACATCAAGAATGTAGCAATTGTCTCCAGATCTCGGGAGTACAAGCAAGTTCTTTCCGTGTTCATCTACAATCCGACACCTTCTTTTTAAGAAGCACACTTCATCAGCTACATCATCACACAACTATCTAATGCTAATGAGATTTGACTTCAACCCATCAACATATCTAACATTTTCAAGCTTAGGTAATCCAAGGATCTTAACATCACCTTTCCTTGTGATCTGAGACTTGTATCCACAACCAAACACAACACCACCCCCAATAAAAGGAGTAATAGATGATAAAGCCTCCTTGTCTCCAGTCATGTGACGAGAGCATCCACTATAACAGATAGAGCATTTAGAACTACAAGGTACCTATTTGAGTCATTCTAAACCTACTTCGAACTTTGCTTAATATTTCCAGATGAAGAAGAATGAACAAGATAAGCAATTCTGTTGACTTCGATGACTAGACGGTCCACATGATCCTTTAGGAAGTTAGTCTTTCTAAGGTACAAATTTTTACATTTTGGACGAATATGGCAAACTTCACCATAGTGATGAGACGTAGGAACAGGTCTTGTCTTTGGACATGGTTTGACATTCTGATATATAAGCCTAGATTCTATCACAAATTTTGTTTTGGTAGGAATAGAATTTGAGCCACTTTCTACAAAATCATGACCACTTTTGTCAACATGAGCCTTAAGATAACCTATCTTTACATCCAGTTCAATTCTGACTAGATGAAGAGACTTGTTTTCCTTTTAGAACTCAGTAACTTTCTTAGCTAGTTCAATCTTCTCCACTTTTGTAGAGCAAGTCTCATCAAAGAGTGTATTATACTTAATGCACAATTCATCATAAGTCATCTCCTCATTACCATTCAGAATAGAATCATCATCACTTAAAGACACTTCTTTAATTGGAGCAATAAAAGCAAAAACCTTTTCTTCATCATCTAACCACTCATCAGACCGCACAAAACCTTGTTCATTGTCATCACTCCAAGCAACCATCATTGCCTTTTCTCGTTTTTGACCAAGGAGTTTGGTATTAGCACAATCAACTGCATAGTGCCCACTTCCACCACATGCAAAGCAGGGGCCAGGTACCTTTAATAAACCTTTGTCTCATTTTCTAGTGAACCGTTTATTCTTCACTCCAGTGGGTTGTTTTTCCCAACTGCTTGGTGGCTCACTAAACCATTTAGAATCATTCCCTTTGTTTTTGAGAATTCTTTTGAATTGTTTGACGAATAGAGCAAGATCATCTTTAAAGGCATGTCTACATACATCACTAACATCCTCACATTTCGGAACACCATGAAGGGCCACTTATTTTCTCTTCTTGGAGTCATTATCATCCATGTCAAGCTCCATTTTATAGTAATGAGTTTCCCAACCAATTTTTCAAGCTTAATCTTATTTAGGTCCTGAAACTCTTGAATGACAGCCTTCTTTGCTTGAAATCTCTTGGGCAAGCATCTCAAAATCTTTTAAATAATGGTTGTTTCATCAATAGGCTTCCCTAACCCTAAGGCTTCATTTGTTAACATTTCAACTTTCTTATAGAAGACCGAGAAAGTATCAGACTCGAGCATTCTCACACAAGCTCAATTTCTGGATCTCTATTTATGAAGTAACTTTACCTTTGTGCAACCCTGCCTTACACGAGACGAACTTCTTTAGTCTTCAAGAAATGGCAGCTCCTCCTGAGCTCATCTCCTTGTGGCGTCGAGATCAACATGATCAATGATGTCATGTGATTTTATGATATACATATGAAATCTGGATTCAAATGACCAGTCAGATTCTCCAGTTAAATAGTTAAGGGAATAATCTAACTTGAATCCAAAAGCTTGGTCTAAGACGAATTTAAAGCTTAAAACCCGACCAAGACATAAATGAAAAACCTTAAAAAATGCAACCCTAATATAAAATGATTGGGTGTTTAATGCATGAAGAATGTTTTGCAGTTAGGGTTCATAAATGGAGAAGATGTAAGCTTCTAGCCTTTAAAGCAACTTTCACACTAACACTAAGTTCTAAACCCCCAAGAACAAACTGAAACCCTAGGGAACAAATATACCCAAGGAAATCATCCAACTTGTCATAAGGACACTTGTCGACTGCAGAAGAGATCTAGCCAGATCAATGGCCAGAAACTGACTACCATCATAAGTAAGGTGTCAGTCAAATTGGACAAAATGCAACACAAACAAAGATATGAAATGCACATGTATAAACAAACCTTTGAGTTGAAATATGCCACTTCTTGAACATTTACTCCATCAGCAACAACTCATAATCTGAGTATATTCTAAAGTTAGGTTGAGCATGTGAGATGGTTCAATTACAATACTTGACAAGGAAAGCCAAACACTTAAAGCTAGACTTTACATATTTGCTTCCAGACTTTTTGGCTTTGTCCACCTAGTTAAAACTTCTAATAAATAAGAATTTTAACTCCGTATAATCTGTCAAGTGGTAGAAACTAGAATGCGCAATTTCTTACACGACCCGTTAACATGACAAGTAAATGACACGAAAATAATGGGGTTTCGGGTCAACACGATGGCTAATTGGTTCGTTATTGAGTCATATGAAAAGAACCTATTAATAACGGGTCCTTAGTAGGTTTACACAAAGGTGGCACACGAGTAACCTGTTTCAATATGTTAAGAAAAAAGTTATTTTGATGATTTTAATTTTTTTTCTTTAAATACCAAAAAACTTCCTATAAAATACAATAACCATAGCGTATATGTATACATTGTATATTAAATTTGTATTATTGTAGTATTATTCTATATAATTTAAAATTTTAAGTTTTATTTATTTATTTTTAAAGTATACTATAGGCAAAGAGTGAGATTAAAAAAAATTATATAACACGTTAAAATTAAAAGTATCAAGTAATTTAAATATACCAAACACATTAAAAAAAATTATAATAATTAATCTACAAGTGCGAAAAAATATGCAAAGACTCGTGACCGCATCCCCTACGCTATGAGTCTGGGTACATCCTCGTTTGAATTAAAGTCATACAAACCTTCATGAATAGTATTTTAAGGGAGTTCAAAATAAATAAAATTCATAATCCTTAATGTACAAGTCTAAAAAATGTGAAAGCATATAAAAATGTACAAGATTCCTCAAAATTCAACTCCTTTCATTTTCCATATCCTTGAATATTTGGTATTTTCTTGTAATGTACTAATGTTTTTTTCATTAGGCTTATATTTTGGAGTATGAAATACGACCTGTTAAGATATCAGGTATGACACGAAAACGACACAAACAAGGAACACACGACACAAATGCCAGGTCTAGTAGAAACCTTTCATTTGTGTGCAGCCCAATCTTTATGTCCTAAACCTGCCAAAACTCCCTCTAGAAAAATGATATTCACGAATCGTAACATTCTACGGAAAATAAACATCCGTATCATTCTGTGCATATAAGGCACATGTCCTAATTGTTCCCGAGTAATGCAGTTTAATCCACGAATTCAGCTAATTTGCATAGGTTGGGCTGATGACATAGGATTGTAAAAGCCTTCTTAGTTTTTATTTATTTATTTATTTATTTATTATTATTATTATTATTTTTTTTTTTTTTTTTTGTCAAATGATAGATTTTGTTAGATAAGATATTAGATTAGCCGTTGACAGAGTTTGAACCCACACCGTCATGCAAGGGCTCAACACCTTTCCACCACTGTATTAAAGGGCCACTTGCGCCTTCTTAGTCTCAATGCTTTATTTTTAGCTCAATTTCCACTCTTTACTTGTTACAACCTACAAAACACAAGTAGAAAGTAAAATCTATATAAAAACAAAGTGTAAACAAGGAAAATTATTATGTATATGATGACGAATTTATGAGCACAACAACATCTGAGACATTCATCAAACAAATTAAATCAAGAACAAAAGGGGACAAAATAACCCTAATTTGATCAAATTTTATCAATTAGGGTTTAATTTCCCAAATTAAAGATTTTGATTAAAAAAATCATTGAAAATTAAACCAAATCAGAAAATCAATCTCACAAATTAGAGATTTTGATTGGGGATTCTAAACTAATACTCAATCCTTTGCCTACAAATACTAGGCTCATTTTCAAGAGATGGAGGTCAGATAAATGGAGCAAGTCCAAACCTTTGGAGAAAACCAGAAAGTTCTTTGGCCAAGGCAAAAACGAACACTCATGTTCTTTATCAAGCTCGCGGAGAATCAACAAGTACAACAAATATACATGTCAGTGAGAACATAGACAACTTTGAGAAGATTGAGATAGCTAAGGACTTCCCCTTCCACTTCTTAAAGTGAGCTCCCTTGAAACGGAATGGCTTGTTGAGATCTCCAACATTGTCGAACAGCTGCATAGGTACAGGCTCCATGATATGACTCTCCTTAAAATTTTTGAAAAAATTACAAGTGTATTGTAATATTCTTCTAAGAAGCCCACTGACAATTAGGTTGAGGCATGGGATCTCACTCTCTTTAAGGATATTTAAGCCCATTGCGATTTGACAAAAGTTCATGAATCGTGCAACAATGTATCTCTTGACTTGTCCCCTCTAGTATACAACAACCCAATTGAATTGTTGTTTAATTCAAACCTATCTACACAAAAATGGAAGAGTCCAAAGCTCCACCACAAGAACACCATTCTTTGGCCAATAAAGATTGTAGTTACAGAAGAAATTGGTAGTAGGATTATAAATAAAAAGATGATGGGAAAAGTGCTAATAATTATATGTTCCTTACCACCTGTAGTAAATAAGGTAATAAACACAAATTAACAAGAAGAAACGTTACAAGAGTTACAAAAGATGAAAGGCTATAGTCTCCATCTTATTTTCCCACTAACCACAAATAATAACAAATAAACTTACTTCCCCACTAACCACCAAATAATGACAATTATAATTAATTTAAGGGAAAACTAATGAAAAGAGGTTCAATTTTTGCATTTTAATAAAAAACCATATATAAACTTTATTTAATGATAAGGACAAAAGAATAAACATAACAAAAAACATAAATAAAAAAACACCAGATGCAATGTGCGCGTACCCCCACCCCCTTTCCCCTTTCCACTCTTTTTCCTCCCCGTTGTCAGCTATCAATAAGAGAGATTTTTTATTTTTTATTTTTAAGAGAAAGACTCCAAATTGTATTACATTTCTCAGTTTTATTTTTGTGATGTTGTTTCCCAGTAGTAGTCAAGATGACGAGAAATTTTTCAATATGCCCGGAACATGGGGTGGTATACCACGTGTCTCTATACAAGTGGTGAGATTCTTATGTTAAAAAATAAAGTTTCTCACCACTTACATCATAATGCGTGGTGTACTACTTCTCTTATGGGCATAAGGAAAAATTCTTCAAGATGACACCCAAGTTAAAGAAATTGGATCAAGAGCTACATTTAATTATAGGTACGTAAAAAATGTGAGAGAATTTTAATTTGGTAATTGTAAATAGCTTTTAAATATAATTAGTGATGACATAATCTTCTCAAGGTTTTGATCTAAAGAATCATTTATGGGTTCATCATTTTCAGTATGGGTTCATCATTTTCAGTGCAATGCGTGCTTTTATAGGACCAACAAATAGACACTATTTATGAAACAAAACCAAGAATTAGGCGCTATTTCTAAAACTAAACCAATAGGTGGAAACTATTTATGAAACTGAAACAAGAACTAGACTATTTATGAAACATGACCAAGAACTAGGCACTACTTATGAAAGTGGACCAATAACTAGAGACTATTTATGAAACTGTACCAATTACTATACATTATTTATGAAATTGGACCTAACTAGGCACTATTTATGAAACAAGTGCAAGAACTAGACACTATTTATGGAATTGGACCAATAAATAGTGTAGTACCATTCAGTTTTATAAATAGTGTTTAGTTTCATAAACATTGTCTATGATGGATGCGCGTCAAGTTTTTTTTATACTAAAATTCCATTATTTTCTTTAAATTTAAGTTTTTTTGTCCTTTTTATTAAAATTTAAGGGTATTTCATTAATATTTAATTCTTTTTTCTTAAATAAAGTTATAGCATCATTTTTTTGTTAAAATAAACTTAACTCAAGCCATTTTCATGAAAGCTCCCTTAATTTAATAGGAGAAATTAGGTTATCATCCCTCTTTTTGCTACTCCATTGATTAAAACCTTTTCCCTTTGCAATTTTTGATCAAGGTCCTTAGGTTTTAATAAACGTCATTAATTATTTCAATAATAAAATATTTTTTATTTCTAAATGTATTCATTTAGTGTTACAAATATTACATTTGGTATATTTACATTTATGGCTAACTTTTTTGTCATAAATTTTTATTTTTGGTTTGTACCCTTTTTTAATTTGCAACCCTTTTTACTTTGTACCAATTTTCTTTTCAGTTTATTATGTACCCATATATTAATTTCATTTTATGTCCATATTTTTTAAGGTTTTATTTGTACTTGTTCCCATAATTTTTTTTTATTTGTACTCATTTTTAATGTTGCTAAATGTACCCATGCTAATTATATGTATTTATTTTATGTTTTAAAATATATTAGTTGTTATTTTTTAAAATATGTTAATAATTATGTAGGTGTTGCAGTCATATTTAGAATAGGAATGTGATTGTGTAAATCCTAGGAGATATGGGAAAGTATCTTATATTCCTATTAGGACTAGATTACCTATTAAATGTTGTAATCCTAAAGGGAAAGGTTTTTACCTATCTTACTACTATAAATAAAGGCACAATGGGGTGAATCAAACACACCTCACAGTTAAATCATTCTCTCTTCTCTCTTATTGTGGCCGGCTCCCCTCTTTCTCTCTCTAAACCCTAGATCGTTCAATCAAATAGGCCTACAACACATTATCAGCACTATTGCCAGAAGCTGAGGAATTGACGCATCGTAGGAGGAGTCTTTCATCCACTAAATTCAAAGGCTTATTTGTTTTCAACTACTCAGGTACGCTTAAAATAAAAGAAGATATTTGAAACATCCACGAATCATGAAAACATTCCCCATGATGCATGAACCCCTCTATGTTTATATTTTCCTTTCGATATATATATATATATATATATATTGCATATGTTTATATATTTGTCAATATATCAATATATATATATATATATATATATTTGTTTCATGCATCGCACAATTAAATTGTTATGTGGAATTTGTGAGTCAAACTATACAAAATAAATTAGAAGCATACCTGAAATAAAAATGGGGATTGGACATGGTGGTGCTTCCACAGTGATGGTGAGGTGGTATGCCGCACCATGTCAAATCACCATCATGGTGGTATGCCACACCAAAACTGTGGAAGTAGCCACCAGGTCTTGCCTTGGCATTCACCTCGGCAGGACCTAAAGTCTCATGCCCATCTTGCTGCATTGGCCCAACCATGACACCAGCCTTTATGAGGCTGGGCCTTCACTTGAACCCACATGCCAGCCCACGGGGCTGGGTTTTTGTGATTTCGTGCATCACCCACAAAGCCAGCTCCTGTTGGGCCTTGTCCCGTGCACCATTCTTCGGCCCAAACGAAAACCCAGCTGCGGCTGGGGGATTTTTTTTCCACCCCATCGCCTGCAGCCATGGCCTGAGGTCCTTTTTTTTGGGCTTTGCCTTATAGTTAAGGCACCAACCTATGCCCCTTACCCACGGCACCAAGCCCAAATTATCCTAAAGGGAAAGGTTTTTACCTATCCTACTATTATAAATAAAGGCACAATGGGGTGAATCAAACACACCTCACAATTAAATCAATCTCTCTTCTCTCTTATTGTGGCCGGCTTCCCTCTCTCTCTCTCTCTCTAAACCCTAGATCATTCAATCAAATAGGCCACAATAGGTACATTATTCTCTTGCTATAATTTTGTGAAGAACAATATTACTCTAATATTTATTTCGAAGTATTTATTATATTTTAAAAATATATTTTATTTTGTTTAAATTTCATAATTTTTGGGACATTAAATGCATAAATGCATGAGTTAAATCTCTTAAATGATGTTAATGACCTCAATCAAAATATTAAACAAACAAGGTTTTAGTGAAACAATTAGGTTGATTAAGGACGGGAACCAAAATGACCCTAATACTAAAAATGAACTAGCAACTGCTAATTAAGAAAACACTATTTGAATTCAAGCAGTCTACATTTTTTTTAAATAATTTGAAAACTTGGTTATATATGGGTCCCAACAGTTCCAAATGAAAGCCTGGTTAAACTCTATGCATCAACTCTCTCCATGATTTTTTTCCACCTTATGGTAATTCTCTGTTATTTCACGATGCATTTATTTTCACATTCCAAAATCTTTCCAAAGTCTTTGTTATTTTACATTCAACATATAAAGATTGGTCTCCACGCCACCTCTTAAGATATACATTGGTGATCTTCTTCAAACATTCGTTAAACCGCGTGTGTTGGGGAAGATTATTTTCTGCATGGATCGATGGCCTTGAACATTTATTGTGTAATATTATATGAAATCTCAGAAGGCTTGAAAGTCAATATATTACCGAAAAGGAAGTTTCAATATATATCACAGAGAAACTTCGGAAGATAAGAATGGAGGGAAAATATTAACAGATATTCCCCATACAATTTGAATCTCCACATATATATTAAATTATATAAAAATGTCGGCCTTGTCAGAAATTTGTTTTCCTTTTCGAGGATTTTTTCCGAACCCCCAACGCTTCTCAGCTCATCAGACAACTCGGTCAGCATTCAGGATGTATATAGAAAAAAAAAGGAGTTACAATTACAACAAATAGCTGCGTTTACATTTGCAGTTACGTGGAAACGAAACTGCTAGATACGAGCCCGTTGTCTATAAATACATTTCCAACATATTCAATGCAAAAGCCACAACTTGATCTCCTCCTTCGTATACCTTCTGTAAACAAGTTTAATCAAGTTTACCATTAGCAGCTATGTCTTCTAGTAAGAAATTTGATGCAGCAACGGTCATTTATCCTGGCCCGAAACGCGGTTCGTCGTCCCATTCTCAGAGTGGTGGAGGTCCGAATCCACCAAAGGTTCAGGGTGCTCTAGCAAGGGACAAGAAGAAATCTGGGTAAAGCTGGCGAAAAATCATATATGCATGGCTGCTACAAAAATTTCATCAAGATAAATAAGTACATTATTTTCTTAGGTTCAATTAGTATTATTTTATTGTGAAAATGGGTGGATTTGCTAAGAACAAATCCCACTTAGGATGTAACAGAAGAAATAAATTAGTATATTCTTTTATTTTGTTCCACAGTCGATGTTTCTTAATTGATTATTTTTAGTAATTCATGAATATTCTCATTGATGATGTTTATACCACATTTTAATTTTGAGACTCGACTATTCCACAGGAAAATATCAAATATGTAAATGAATTATGAAATGCATTCAGCATGTGAATCACATTTAACAATATGTAAAATAAAAATAAAATAAATTTTACTTTTTTATTTAAAAACGATACAAATAATTTAAATTCAGAATGTAATAATCTGATGATAAACACTTTACCCATAAATATAAATTTTTTCCATGGCATCCTGGTTCTCGTTCGGCTGCCAATACATTTCTGTACCTGTAAAAATACACAGGAGTAGGAAGTAAGAAAAATAAAAAAATAAAAAAATAAAAAATAAAAAAACTAAAAGCTGGAAGTACAGAATACGTGGCGCAACTCCCGATGCGTTTAGAACTTTCCACCAACACATCATCCCTTCCGTTCCCTTTAACTCTGTCACAACAACGATCTTTACTTTCTGCCGCCAAATCCGACCCCTTCACATCCGCGCCGTTATTCTCATACCGCTCAATCCTCTCTCTCCTCTTTCTCTCTCAGCTTTAGGCGGAAGAAGATGAAGACCTCCCTCGCACTGTGAAACCCTAAAAGGAACGAAATGGTAATTTTCAGCGACTTTTCCTTTCTCTTTCGTTCGCTCCAGCAGTTTGGAAATCCTAGGTTTTTTCTGCAATTTATATTTCCATTATTGAACTTTAATGCTTATTTTTCCTAAGGTTTCTTCAATTTTATGATTTTTAAGAATAATTGAATTTTGTTTCTTCTTTTTTTTTTTTTTTTTTTTTTTGTTGTTGTATGTAGTTGTTAGGTTAATGATTACTTTAGTTTGCTCTTAACTCTCTTTTTTTTTATTTGTTCATGATTTTTGTTTTGGTTTTTGAATTTGAAATTTAGGGGAGTGGTTGGTTTAGATGTTAATTTTGCGGACTTAGTTTGCTTCATAGTATAATATGTAGAAACACATCATGTTAGAAACCGAATAATTGTTCCATTAATTGAATACAACAGATGATGTTGCAGTAATTAGATACAGGTAATTATGATGCAGTGTTGATTTTCCCTTGCCTTTCGTAAGGATGAGCTGTTCTTGGATTCTCTACTTAGATGATTAGGTTGCGGCTATTAAACATGAAGGATAGACTAAATCTTGTTTATTTTCTGTCTTCCAAAAGAGTGAAATTCCGGCTCACAGTGAGGACATATGCTATCTGGACGATCATGGGGTCAGTTTGCTGTGTTGCTAAGAAGAAAAGAACCCACCCAAATCGAATTGAAGGTGAAACATTGCGCAGGAATGCCATATGTTCACCGTCATGGAATTTTCAATGGGATAATCGACAGCGTGTTTCTAGTGAAATTGGTACTCCATATCAAGTCTCTCATGGAATCAGTACTAATGATAGCATGGAGTTAAAAGGTGCATTAAGTTCTGAAAGGGGTAATTTCTCAGATCTGGGAAGCCCACTGGAGAATTTTGGAACACCTATATCTCAAAAGTCCCCTCTTCATGGAGGAACAGGTACAAATCTGAGTCCATCTCCAAGTAACGTTACTCCCGCTTTGGTAAATGAAAGCTTCTGAACTTCCTACTTTTCATCATGAGATTAATTTACATAAGATTGAATGTAGTGAATACCTAATGACCTCTTTTACTTGGTTTATAAACTATTAGATCAGAAATGCCTGTAAAAATGAAAATTTAACTTTGCAATCCTCAGTGTGATGCAAATTGCACAGTGGTATCATGTTTGCATTGATAGGACTTTTTGATAGTCCTGAATTGATCTTTTCTTGGTATTTGTGAACACTTTGAAGAACAACACAGTAGCCTTATACCAAATATATGCCTATCTCTGCTTCTTAGTTTTCTACTTTACATATCATCAAAATAAGATAAAGAAAGCTCAAATGTACAATTTTTTTCTGTCAAAATAGAAATTCTGGATGTGTCTTTGTTTTATGGATCGATAGCGTTTGTCTTAACAGAACATTTATCTTAAATTTTGAGGACATATTTCTATTTTCTTTTATTTTGAGCACATGTTAAGAAAGGACATTGATAACCTGCAGTTCCTTGTTTTACAATTATTTGTCCAGTGGAAAATTGGTAGCCCTCACGATGAGGTCTTTGGATGCTTGCTTGTGATGTTTTGCGCATGCACACACTTATCAGACATACTTCCATTTTATGTTAGGTAGTCACATAAGTTTAATCGTTGGATTGCTGGCATTTGTTGCTTCATTTGTTTGTGATTTACTGACCTGAGTATGTGCATTTTGCAGATATATCCATTGCAAGAAATTATTCTCCAGATGTGAGTTTGACTCCATTAAAACTAGACGTGTTATACTGGGTTTTATGCATTGTTGTGTGATGCTCTAGCCCTTTACCCATTGTCATTAGATTGTGTTGACCTCTTTCCATTTGCATTTCAGGTGAAGAGTTTGACAGAATCACCGGCAATTGCAAATTCATTTGCATCAAATGTTTCGTTGTCCATGCCTACAAATTTATCAATACCAACTGCAGAACCATCATGTACCCCTAGCTATCCACTATTTCCCAACTCAACCCCATCAAGACGAGCCCGTCGTTCACCAGGACATGAGCTGTTGAGACAGGTTTCTGATAGTCGGCTATTGGGATTAAAATCTCCAAATAACAACTCAATATCTGAAGGAAGACAATCATTTGTACTCTCTACTTGCAGCAATGACATGGCGCCTGGATCTCTAGGTGGGTCCTCTGATGGCTGGTCTATGCGTACCTTTTCTGAGCTCGTGGCCTATTCTCAAAGGGAAAGATGGTCTTCTGACATTGTATGGTCGGAGAGAAGCAAGTATTAAAGATGTCGAGAAAAGCTTTGAGAGCCGAAGCAGAGCTCAAAGCCAAAAACCTTAAGATATCAAAAAATAGAGTTGTACATAGCTACTTTGATGATGATTACGATGTTTTTGAGCATCAGAAGAATGCCGATAGGAAAGTAAAAGTATCTAAGATGGAACCCAGTTACAGCATTCGGAACAACTCTGCGAAACCTTTCTTGAAATGGCACTTCTCGCTTGGGTCAAGGTGGAGTAGATCCCTATCAGAAAACGATTATGCTAGGAAGAAGTGGTTCTGGACCAGACATCGCAAAGATTGAGCTCCCGAACCCCAGTTGGTAAGGAAGAGGCAAGCAGAAGTCTAATTATAGATGTTATACCAGCACCATTAGGTTTTTTTCTTCTGGAATTTGTAGTCTAAATTCGATAATAAATTCAGTTTCATTTCAAAAGTTCCTTTTCGCAGAATTCCCAGATATCTGTCGTAAAAACCATGCCTGTGCGTACTTCCGTGTCTGCGAATTCATCAATTGTTGTCATGGGTTCGGAGAAAGATGGAATCCAATTCCTCGTACGTTGTTCTGAATGTGGTAGAATCTAGTTTTGCAGTTGCAACTGTTTTAGTTAA
Organism: Pyrus x bretschneideri; assembly: GCF_019419815.1. Classification (NCBI taxonomy): domain Eukaryota; kingdom Viridiplantae; phylum Streptophyta; class Magnoliopsida; order Rosales; family Rosaceae; genus Pyrus; species Pyrus x bretschneideri. The sequence continues at coordinate 83,575 of NW_025999442.1, forward strand.
GAGAGCTTTTTCGGCGATTAATCAAAGGTTAAGTAGAGCTTGGTTATTTACGAGAGATGTTATTGTTTGTATTGATGATGGAACCACAATGCGACATTTTTAGAATATGGACGATGATATTGTAGCTTGTAAATTTGTAACGTTGTTTCTTCCATGGAATAATGATAGAACTGTTTAATTTTTTCGGGTGTTACAGATTTGGATCCGCTGTGGGTATGGTAATGTGGGCGAGGGATTTACTAAGAACCTCATTGGAACTCCTGTGGACTCCGCTAGCTCCTCCCATCGACATGGTCAAGAGGTGCATTGTTCTGCATTTTCCCGCTTTTCTCGATTCCATCTAGAAGAAATTTGGGTTGCTGGAACTCAAAGTAGAGAGAGATTATAGTTCAATCCGAGCAAAAACCATAGGACTCTTAGTTTTATTATTCAGCTTATTAGCCTGACACTACACCAAAGGTTTCACTATTCTTATATTGATGGTAGAAAAACTATGGGGTAGAGTAAGATACTGGGCAGCCCTTCTGGGCATTGTTTTCGAATGAGTTTAGGGATTATTCTCCTTCCCATTAGCGTGGGATATCTTAGCTAGTTTTGCTAGATGGAGGATTTCTTTTGTAATTTATGTTATTGTCTAAATAACTTGTTATCGTTTCTTATGACAATAAATAAGAGAGGTTTTTTCCTCCCCATTGTCAGCTCTCAATAAGAGAGAATTTTTTTTTTTTTTTAAGAGAAAGATTCCAAATTGAATTACATTTATCAGTTTTATTTCTGTGATGTTGTTTCCTAGCAGTAGTAGCCAAGATGATGAGTGATTTTTCAATATGCCCCGAACACGGGGTGGTATATCACGTGTCTCTATACAAGTAGTGAGATTCTTGTATTAAAAAATAAAGTTTCTCACCACTTACATCATAACGGGTGGTGTACTACTTCTCTTATGGGCATAAGGAAAAATTCTTCAAGATGACACCCAAGTTAAAGAAATTGGATGGAGAGCTACATTTAATTATAGGTATGTAAAAAATGTGAGAGAATTTTAATTTGGTAATTGTAAACAGCTTTTAAATATAATTACTAATGACATAATCATTTATGGGTTCATCATTTTAGGTGCAATACGTGCTTTTATCGGACCAAAAAAGGTCTAAGTTTTAAACCTTATGAAAGTTAACTAAGAATTAGACACTATTTATAAAACTTGTCCAATAAGTAGATATTATTTGTGAAACTGGACCAATAAGTAGACACTATTGATGAAACTAGACCAACAATAGACACTATTTATGAAATGAAACCAAGAATTAGGCACTATTTCTAAAACTAAACCAATAGGTGGAAACTATTTATGAAACTGGAACAAGAACTAGACACTATTTATGAAACATGACCAAGAACTAGGCACTACTTATGAAAGTGGACCAATAACTAGAGACTATTTATGAAACCAGATCAAGAAAGAGACTATTTATGAAACTGTACCAATTACTATACATTATTTATGAAATTGGACCTAACTAGGCACTATTTATGAAATATGTGCAAGAACTAGACACTATTTATGGAACTAGACCAATAAATAGTGTAGTACCGTTCACTTTCATAAATAGTGTTTTAGTTTCATAAATAGTGTTTAGTTTCATAAATAGTGTATGTGATGGATTCGCGTCAAATTTTTTTACATTAAAATTGTGTCATTTTCATTAAAATTTAAGTTCTTTTGTCTTTTTTTTATTAAAATTTAAGGGTATTTCATTAATATTTAATTCTTTTTCCTTAAATAAAGTTATAGCATCGTTTTTTGCTAAAATAAACTTAGCTCAACCCATTTTCATGCAAGCTCCCTTAATTTAATAGGAGAAATTAAGTTCTCATCCCTCTTTTTGTTACTCCATTGATTAAAACCTTTTGCCCTTTGCAATTTTTGATCAAGGTCCTTAGGTTTTAACAAACGTCATTAATTATTTCAATAATAAAATATTTTTTATTTCTAAATATATTCATTTAGTTTTACAACTATTACATTTGGTATATTTATATTTTTGGCTAAATTTTATTTTTGGTTTGTACCCATTTTTAATTTGCAACCTTTTTTTACTTTGTACCAATTTTCTTTTCAGTTTATTATGTACCCATATATTAATTTCATTTTATGTCCATATTTTTTTAAAGTTTTATTTGTATGTGTACCCATATTTTTTTTATTGTACTCATTTTTAATGTTGCTAAATGTACCATGCTAATTATATGTATTTATTTTATGTTTCAAAATATATTAGTAGTTATTTTTTAAAATATGTTAATAATTATGTACGTACATTATTTTCTTGCTATAATTTTGTGAAGAACAATATTACCCTAATATTTATTTTGAAGTATTTATTATATTTTAAAAATATTATTTAGTTTGTTTAAATTTCATAATTTGTGGGACATTAAATGCATAAATGAATGAGTTAAATCTCTTAAATGATGTTAATGACCTCAATCAAAATATTAAACAAACAAGGTTTTAGTCAAACAATTAGCTTGATTAAGGACGGAACCAAAATGACCCTAATATTAAAAATGAACTAGTAACTGCTAATTAAGAAAACACTATTTGAATTCAAGCAATCTGCATTTTTTTTTAAAATAATTTGAAAACTTGGTTTTATATGGGTCCCAACAGTTCCAAATGAAAGCCTGGTGAAACTCTATGCATCAACTTTCTCCATGATTTTTTTCCACCTTACGGTAATTCTCTGTTATTTCACGATGCATTTATTTTCACATTCCAAAATCTTTCCAAAGTCTTTGTTATTTTACATTCAACATATAAAGATTGGTCTCCACGCCACCACTTAAGATATACATTGGTGATCTTCTTCAAACATTCGTTAAACCGCGTGTGTCGGGGAAGATTATTTTCTGCATGAATCGATGACCTTGAACATTTATTGTGTAATATTATATGAAATCTCAGAAGGCTTGAAAGTCAATATATTACCGGAAAGGAAGTTTCAATATATATCACAGAGAAACTTCGGAAGATAAGAATGGAGGGAAAATATTAACAGATATTCCCCATACAATTTGAATCTCCACATATATATTAAATTATATAAAAATGTCGGCCTTGTCAGAAATTTGTTTTCCTTTTCGAGGATTTTTTCCGAACCGCCAACGCTTCTCAGCTCATCAGACAACTCGGTCGGCATTCAGGATATATATATAAAAAAAAGGAGTTACAATTAAAACAAATAGCTGCGTTTACATTTGCAGTTACGTTACCGTAATTTCTTGGTAGTTCTATGGAAACCAAACTGCTAGATACGAACCCGGTGTCTATAAATACATTTCCAACATATTCAATGCAAAAGCCACAACTTGATCTCCTCCTTCGTATACCTTCTGTAAACAAGTTTAATTAAGTTTATCATTAGCAGCTATGTCTTCTAGTAAGAAATTTGATGCAGCAACGGTCCTTTATCCTGGCACGAAACGCGGTTCGTCGTCCCATTCCCAGAGTGGTGGAGGTCCGAATCCGCCAAATGTTCAGGGTGCTCTAGTAAGGGACAAGAAGAAATCTGGGTAAAGCTAGTGAAAAATCATATATGCATGGCTGCTACAAAAATTTCTTCAAGATAAATAAGCACATTATTTTCTTAGGTTCAATTAGAATTATTTTATTGTGAAAATGGGTGGATTTGCTAAGAACAAATCCCACTTAGGATGTAACAGAAGAAATAAATTAGTATATTCTTTCATTGTGTTCCACAGTTGATGTTTCTTAATTGATTATTTTTAAGAATCTAGTAATTCATGAATATTCTCATTGATGATGTTTATACCACATTTTAATTTTGAGACTCGACTATTCCACAGGAAAATATCAAATATGTAAAGGAATTATGAAATGCATTCAGCATGTGAATCGCATTTAACAATATGTAAAATAAAAATAAAATAAATTTTACTTTTTTATTTAAAAACGATACAAATAATTTAAACTCAGAATGCAATAATCTGATGATAAACGCTTTCCCCATAAATATAAATTTTTTGCATGGCATCCTGGTTCTCATTCGGCTGGCAATATATTTCTGTACCTGTTAAAATACACAGGAGCAGGAAATAAGAAATAAAAAAAAAAAAAAAAAAAAAAAAAAAACTAAAAGCCGAAAGTACAGAATACGTGGTGCAACTCCTGATGCGTTTAGAACTTCCCACCAACACATAATCCCTTCCGTTCCCTTTAACTCTGTCACAACAACGATCTTCACTTTCTGCCGCCAAATCCGACCCCTTCACATCCACGCCGTTATTCTCATACCGCTCAATCCTCTCGCTCCTCTTTCTCTCTCAGCTTTAGGCGGAAGAAGATGAAGAACTCCCTCGCACTGTGAAACCCTAAAAGGAACGAAACGGTAATTTTCAGCGACTTTTCCTTTCTCTTTCGTTCGCTCCAGCAGTTTGGAAACCCTAGGTTTTTTCTGCAATTTATATTTCCATTCGCCAGTGTACGGATCGGACGGCTAGCTGCTGCCGAGGTCTAAGAACTGCTGGGCGTATTTCAACACTTACTGCGAGTTGGATCAGTGGTCGTGGAACTGAGCCCTGTGCGGAAACCCTCAGGGGCTTTCGTCTCAGGCCATTGCTTGATACTCCCACCCTGAGTCTTGCCCCGAGACGATGTCCTCGTTCGTAGATCTGGAGCTTCCTGGTTGGTCATTTGCCCACACTTTCTTTCGATTTCTCTTTCTGTTTAGTTGCCGAGAAAATGAACTTTGAATTTTCCAATTTTTCAGTGCTAATATGATTTCTCTTTCAGTTTGTTTGCCGATAAAATGCGCTTCGAATTTCAAATATTTCAGTGATAATTTGTATTTTTGCTTTTTCTTATTCTCCTATTGTGCAGGAAAAGAGTCGGATGAAGCAATGCAACCTCGCCCGGTTTATGTTAGTTCCTTATATTTTTGAGCTATTTACGTTGTTTTCGTGTTTTGTAGGATTTGTCAAGCAAAGAAAAGAAAAATAGCATAAGTGAGATTTTAAGTAACAAATTCGTCAAAACTGCCTGTGCGGATTAGCTGACTTTGGAAGCAAGTTGCGGACAGCTCAGAATGAACTAGAGAATGAGCCTTATATGCTTGGAAAGCTATGGATGTCTATTTTCTAGAGCATTTTGCGGATTGTTAATATCATTTTTCTAGAAGAAGTTATGGCTATTTTAACACCAAAATGTTCCCAAGGCTGAGCAGTTTGTAACTGACAAGAAAGCATTGAAAGCAATAAATCCAATAAATCTAGCAGCCAAAACTGATGCAGTCAAGAACAAACCAGTTGACACCTATTCAAATATCAAAGGAAATGGAATTAAAGATGAGGATTAACAGAGAGTATTTGGCATAAAGGCTACCCAAGGAGTTACAATTATTTTACCATTTCCTCTCACTTATTGTCATCACTAAATGTCTATTAGTGGGTGAGTTAAGGAGAAGAAAATGATGCAGCAAGAATTGGTTTAAAAGTAGCGTTGGGGAAGGAAGGAAAGAAGAGGCCTCAGTTGATTTCTTTTGGTTCTATTTTCTCAAACTCATGTCTATCTTTTGTTTTAACTTAAGGATTGTGTAACTAAATTTTTAGTAGTTAGGGGCTGTTTGATGCCCCGAATATGATTGCAAGTTTGTTATGACATTTCGTTTGAATTACTTTTATGAATGAATGAAAATTCGTTCATTACTTGTCTCGTTGATGAATTCTTTATGTGTTTTCTACGAATGCATACTTAGTAAGCATATCTAGGATTCTAATGCTATGAATATGTGTGTGCCTGCCCTTGTCGAATGAGGACCTACAAATGTTCTAAAGTAGTACTTGTTAATTGCGATTAACATGTGAATCAATTTTTAGGATAAGTAAGACAATGCCAGTACTTACGATGCCTTGTGATGACTCAAACTCTTTTCGTTCTTAATGATTTCTACTTGTTAAATCTATGAACACGCCATTCTAGATTGCATGCTAGGGACTAAGTTAAGTTGAAAACGTCATTCTCTTAACATACCACATAAGAAAGAGTAATAGGTTGAGTTCTAACATTGAGTCAACTTGAGCATCTTCATTTAGAAATAGAAGGAATTTGAATGAAACATAACATGTTTGTATGATTATTTGGTGGTGGATAACACTTCCCCTAACTCGTTTTCTTAACTTGTGAACTACAATCTATTTTTACTACTTAAAATATGTTTTTGTCCTGTTTTTGTTCGATTTAATTTAAATAGTAAATCAACTCCAAAAATCCCAAAAATTTGTGTGAGTGTAGCTCTGTGTGTCTAGTATTTTCATATAAAATTCCGTAGACTTTAGATAAGTGTAAGTTGGTCTAATAATTATTTTTCGGTGGCTGGCCAGTAGGGACAACAGCCTAGTTTTTGTGACATTTTAAGTAGTTAGATAAAACAATCTTTTGCAGGAAAGACCCTTATTTTCATATGCTACAATTGACAAATCTTAGTGTTAATAAGGAAAATCAATAGGACATTTGTGTGCTACTTTATGGTGTGCTTTTAATCCTATCAGTGTCTAGTTGACTAAGGTGTGTCATTTATTGAATTTAGGTAGATGATTAAATAAACCTAGAGAGCAATTATTTTTCAAACAAGAAAGAGAGAAATCAGAGGATATTGTTCCTCATCCTTCAATTTTCTTCTTTGCTTACCCTATGAAAAGTTGGTCGTCATCGTCATTGATGTTCCTTCAAGGTAAGAGAAAGATAACCTTTTCCTTTAACTATGGCTCAATTGGACACTTGGAGAGTCGGAAGCTTGGCTGGGAATCGCTGAGTGAAAAGAGTTGAGGCATTGGGTTGGCCTAGTATGTTGGGCTTGCCTAGTGCCATGTGGAGATGCTGACCCATGGAATTCCTAATGATGAAGATGCTAACCCTAGTATAGGGTGTGCTTGCCGAATAGGCTGCGGAGCCTGGTGATGCATCTTATGTTGTTGCTGCTTAAGCCAAACGCGTAGAGTGTTATGCTGTGGCTAGGAGTTATGGGGTTAGAGTGAGCGCGGCTAGGTGTTTCTGAACCAGAGTCAGCATGGCTAGGGGTGGCAAGTGAGGCGTATGGCCTTACTGGTAGGTTAGCCTGCTTGCTGAACTTCAATCAAGAAGAAATCAAGGTCGTTTTTTGCTTTTTGTGAGAGTTATGCTACTTCTGGGAAGTTTGTTATCGAACTATCTTCTTCAAAGGATAAAAAGAAGGTTGATGATCCTGTGAAATCTGTAACTCCAAAATAAGCTAAAGTTTTGGCTGAAAAGATCATTCAACATAGGAACTGTGTTGCCCTCCGTGTCTGGGTTCAAAGATATAATGAAGTGTTTATCTGTTGCTAAGTTTAGATTGACTTATAAAAGGCTCGCCATTATGAGAAGTGGGACGAAAGTTCGTCACTTGGAAAAATGGATTTAGTTGCTCAAGAGGCGTCAAAGTTTGCTCTTTATACTGTTGTTGCGCCTATGTTGCCTGCCAATAAAAAGGAAGCTGCTAGAATTTGATTTCTTAACTGCTATAGATGGAGTAGTTAAGGGTGAAGCTGCTGAGATTGGAGCTATTGAAGATGAAGTGGTGGAAGTACGAGCTGCTAAAAGTAGTCTGCTTTGTTTATCTTATGTCAGATTTTGGTGGCCTTCATGCCAGTTTATCAATTTGCTAGAAATTTAATAAACTTCTTTCTTTGGTTTACTCCATCTTCATTATTCAATTGATTTGAATGTTCTTGAAACTTTTCTTGCTTGAAGTGTCTTGTAAAACTTTAGCCATAAAAGTGCTAATTATTTATGTGACTTTAATAAAGCATGCGCTCTTAGTAGGTGTTCCTAAGCCATGAGTTTTGGCTTTATGGGGTGTTGAGTTGCTAAGTTCATCATGTGCTGCTGCTTTTGATCGTGTGATGCTGGCGTTGCCAAGTTTGTTTATTGACTTCATTGCTTAAACGAAAGTCGTCTAAAATGAGAATCTCGTTGTTCGTCTACTACGAGATTCCATGGGCAGTGTACTATGAGCTTATGTGAACTTGTACTTAACGAGGTTGATGCATGACACGACGCAGTTTCTCATACGCTGTTGAAAAGCTGGATTGCTCTTGCAATTTAAGGTCAACAATCCATTGAGCTACATAGCCTGTAGCACAACATGATAAAGATCTGTGGGACATGAAAATCATTAACTAGTCACATCAAAAGTGTTCAGTTGTATTGAAATTCGTGGGGATAACGATTCGAGGATTGCAGTGCTTTGGGGTCACATATCCAATATGCTATGTAGCTAGTAGCACATCATGATATAATTGTGTTTGGACATGAAAAATCAATAACTTGTCACAACAAACTGTGTTGTTGTATGAACTTTTGCAGGCATCAGTTTAGGAAACGTACTGCATTTTTGTGTGTCTTCTAGTATAAAAGCATGGGTTCACACGAATTGGGCCAAGGGCATAATCTTTCAGTTAGCTATGCCTTGATGAAGACTATGGTAGTTAATTTTGAGAACGGCGGCACAGGTTGTCGTACAACCAGTTACACTGAGGCAGCCGAACCCATCTATATATGAATATTCGGGTAGTTTACCCTTTCCTGAGGGAGAACATAGCCATATGGGTGTCAAGGAATTAGTTTACCCTCTTACACTGGAAAGCATGGAAGTCGTTGTGGGTGTGGTTGAGCAAAGATGGATTGCTGAAAAAAAACTGAAATAATTCTCAATCTGTGAGCTTTTGTTTGGTGATCTGCTTAAGATTTTGAATTATTTAGATAGGCATAAATGAGGTTCAGGTGGTGACGATGGAATATGAGAATTTAAATCAGCATATGATGTTCTTCTAGACTAATTTCTCTATGTCCGTATCGGCATTTGTCATCATGGGTTGAGCTTCGACCCATTTAGTGAAGTAGTTGGTTTCTACAATCATCATGCCTCTGCCCCTAGTAAAAAACGGCATTGGTCCTATCAGGTTAATTGCCTTATGCATGAATGGCTAAGGGCTTGTCTGTAGATGGAGTTTGCTGGCAAGTAGTGTGGGCACTATCTTGAAGTAAGGGCAGCTGTCGCAGTTTTGTACAAAACCCTTAGCTCTTTGATGCATTGTTAACCAATAATAGCACGTGTTAAAAGCTTTTTAAGCTAAGAAGCGACCTCTAGAGTGATTGGCAAAAAAACCTTTATAGATGAGGCTGAGAATCATGAGCTTTTTTGGCAGTTTTAGGAGGCAGAGATGTGGTCCAGTCAAAGGATCCTTAAATGAGCATGTCGTTCCATATGTAGTAGCATGCCACCTTTATTTGTTTGGAGCTTTCTTAATGCCGGTTTATCTTCAATGAGTGCTCTATTGACTAGGTAGTCAATGATAGAATCTTGCCAACTCGGGGTTGTGTTGATTTGCGCCACCTCTGGTGCTCGTTTTGCACATATGTTCTACTTTCCAAAGTATTCAATTGGGATGAAGCGTTTGAATTGGTGATCTAGGGCAAAGCCTAAACTTGCCAATGCGTATGTGTGAATGTTTTTTGCTCATGGAATCTGCGTAAGGGTGTAAGTGAGGAACGTGTTGAGCTGCTTTAGGACATTACACAGATATTGCACCATTATTGGATGTTTTGTCATGTACTCACCTGAGGCTGGTGACTAGTTGAGAATCTGAATGGATTGCAAGCTTCTTCACCGCTAAGTCTTTCGCTAGTCGGGGAACTATTAGTAAAGTCTCGTACTCTACTTTGTTGTTGGATGCTTTTGAAGCATATAATGATGGATTGATCTGGTATTGAACCATTTGAAGTGATGAGGACAAGACCTGCTCTCAATCCTTGCTGGTTTAAGGAACCATCAACACGAAAATACTAAAAAATTCTTGTATGTTGGTTTGGTGCGTCCTTTTGGCATTCCTTTGCCCCTAATGAGCCATAAAAGTTGTTGCATTCGTTGAAGTAGGTCCACTATGAAGTTTGCCAGTGCCTGGGTCTTTATCGCTGTGTGCCTGGATTGTGAAAGATTGATCGCAGTGGATATTGCATCATAATTATGATTGTGTGCACCTAAAAGTATGGCTTGAGTTTCCAAGCTGCAACAACTAGCGCAAAAATTAGCTTTTCAATTTTTGGGTTTCTGGTTTCCTCATCAATGAGAGCTTTTGAAATGTAGAATACAAATAGTTGGGCCCCCAGCTTTTCTCGTATGAAAGTAGAGCTCATTGTTACTTCAGATACTACCAAGTAGATGAACATGTTATCTTCTGCTTCCAGCTTAGACATTAAAAGAGGTGAAGTCAGGCACTACTTCAAAACTTGGAATGCCTTTTCACACTCTTCATCCCATCTATTCATCTGCGCTTTCTTTAGAACCTTGAACTCCCGATTTGTGGTTGGTTAAGTGACTGCTAGTCATGACGCATCTTAAAATTAAATATTGTCCTAAAAATGATAAATTTAAAAAGACTATTTTGATGGTCCTCCATTATGCTCCACAGCATAACGCCACCGCTTGTAGCCCCCTTTCAACGCCTCCTCCATCAACTTCATCAACTCTTCATTTGTATCATAAAGATTATAATTACACTATTACGTATATATCCAAATAATTAATTCCAACATATAACAAAAATTTTAACAAAACTAATTATTTTCAACGATTGTCACACTTACTAATAATTGATCTATCACCGCCTTCTTCACATTCTCAAGCACATATTTCCAAGAATGCCACTCAACAGTAGGATAATTATTCCGCATTACTACATCAGGCACATAGGCAAACTCCACATATTGCCTTATATCATAGGGCCCGGAGAGAATGCTCTGCTTCCGGTTTTTATCCTTCATTCCAGCAAGAAGACAATTGTGAAGAATAAGGATAGCAGAAGCGCATATTTATAGGAAGGTTAGGGAATTTGCATGACGAAGCCTGTGTAGCGCAAATAGTATTGATTCCTCTGATTCACATGCACTGAATGCTCTGACTAAAAAACTAACTGGACTTTATGTGACGAAGTCTTTGTCGCGTAAGTGTTTTATTGATTGCCATGCAATGAATGCTTTGACCTAAAAACTTAACGAACTTTAGCGACGGGGCCTTTGTAACCTAATATAGCCGCAGGAAAATCTTCATCGCGCATTTTTTTGACCTAAAACAAAAATTACCTAAGATTTTCTTAGTGACTTTGTGTGACAAAAATGTTTTTTCATTGCACAAAACTAACTTGCTAACCGACCTTTTACAGTGCGTTGCGTGACAAAGTCTCGTCCCGCAATTATTTTTGCAACAAACATTTTGTCGCTTGATTGCGCGACAATTGAAAATATTTATTTTATTTCGTCTCGAAAACAGTTTCTCAAAATACTAATGTCAATATTACAATATTTTGGAAACCTGTTCTCGAGATGAAACAAAATAAATACAGTCCATATAAAGTTATTCTTTCAAATTATTAATAATTAAGTGTCATTATTTGATAAATCATAATTCACTCCGCATTTGCCACGCACCAATACCCCAACGTCTCCCCTAAACTTGTTCACCATATCTAACTTCACATATCATACTAATTATGTGTAAGTGATTCGGTAGTGGCTCTTAGCAAAAGAAGTGTATCGAACGCATGTCGCATCGCTCTTCTTTTTCTTGTCTACCAATAAAAACTTATTTTAGTCTACTTAAATATTTAATTAATTTACACAACCAACAAAAATTAGTATGTATTACCTTTCTCAGAACCTTCGCCTTGAACTCTATTTGACAAAGGACTACTTGAGTCTATCATCGCGTACGAAAAAACAAACAAAAATTGAAATAATAATTTGGTGAAAGGAATTCTTGTTTCTTTGCGTTTCTGATACGAATTGTGCAAAATAAGGAGAGCAGAAATGCATATTTATACAAAGATTAGGGGCTTTGCACAACGAATACTTTGTCGCACAAACATCTACACTCAAATACAGTATTGATTCCTCTGATTCACATGCACTGGATGCTCTGACTCAAAAACTGAATTGACTTTGTGTGACAATGCTTGTTTCGTGCAAAGTTTCCGAAGGAAAAATTTCGTTGCGCAATTTTTTCGTGCCAAAAAATATTACCTATGGTTTTCTTACTGACTTTGCACGACGAATATCTTTCTTTTTTGTCGTGCAGAATTTATTGCACAACAATGTTTTTTGTCACGCAAAGTAACCATTCTTGCTCAACGAAGCTTTTGTTTCGTTGCGCAAAACTCACTTATGCAATGAATTTCGCTTTGTCGCCCAAACATCTGTTGCGCAAATAGTTTTTCCTACTAGTGCGAACATCTAGCTTGCAAGAACCTAGTGAAACTGCAGGGCTTATTTAAAATGAAAAAGGGCCAAGGGTCAAAAATACAAAGTAGCAATTTTAGTTGGAGTGCTCATGTAGCACTACACGAAAACTATCACTACTAAGCATAACTGCTTGGGCGATGAAAGGACATCCATCGCACAAAGGCAAATACAGTCGCTGGAAACATTGGGTGGTAAAAAATCCGTCGCGCAAAGCTTGTGATGTCAGACATTACGCGACAAAGGAAAGTGCTTCATCGTGCGAAATGAATGTTGTGCAACGGATCTAGTGGTTGTTGCATGAAACTAAGAGCGATAAATGAGTGTTCGTTGCGCGTGATACTTCGAGTAACGAAACTTGAGTTCGACCCCCAAAACCTAGCTCAACGAATATAAGGCCGTCACTGTCAGATTTTACAATTAATTTTTTTAAATAAATTTTTTTCCTTTTAAATAGTGATTATATTATTTTATGTATAAATTAAATTAGTGAAATTAAAAACAGAAAATGTAAAGAAGAATATTGAATTAAAAAATTATTGAAAATGTGCATACAATGGAAAGAAATATTTTAAAATCTGAAAACAATTTAAAAAAAACAAAAACTAGAATATGTATTTGTCCAAGTCCCCAGTGAACATTCATATGCCTACGACCGAGGGTCTGATCGAGTGCGTCTGTCATGATCTGAAAACCGACATCCTTAAGGGAAAACACCTCCTTTATCGAGGTCTCTAGGGGAAGTTAGAAAGCCACCTCCTCTAGAACGGTTTGGCCCTTCTCCACCATGGTGGACTAGAAAAATGAAATAAAGACATTAGTTTTAATATACATGTAATTAATATTAATACTAATTGAATATTAAAAAAATTGGAATAACTTACATGAAGCTGTTCCGTCAACTCATCCCTGGGTCGAACATACACCTCCTTGAACATGTTAATCTCTGGAAACTATATTAACACATAGATAATCAATTGTGCACTAGAGAGTAAAAAGAATGAAAACTTAAAATAAATATATGGTTACCTTACGTCGCTCCTCCAACCCATAAGAGAAGCGTCGTGAGTCGGAGCGGTGAAGATGTTTCTTCTTCGATCTATTGATCGAGTTTGCCTTCACTTTTTTCTATTGAATTAAAAAAAAATGTATTAATTTAGATATTTATAACAAATTAATGAAAATTTAACATATTATTTAAAAATATAAAACTTTTGATTAAATATTATTGAAATATACATTATACTTACAAGTTACTTTTCATCTTGAAAATGGCCACAGAGCCACTCCCATTCATCCCGATGGTCCACCAACTCTGTAAGGCACCCAACCGCTAGAGCGACCTCTGGACCGTCATATTTCTCATAATGCTTGTGGAGGTCACTCTTCCATTGAGTGAACCTACCGACGCAAAGGTCGTTGATGTACTGGTTTTGATTGACAATGAGGTTCATGAGCTCATAGTGATGCTGCAAAACTTAACAAATAAATAGCAATTAAAATTTATAATAATTTATATACTTTAATAAAAATTTAGTATTTGAGGTTGAAAAAACTTATCGATAGTTCAAGAAGAACGGCTTCCTTAACTTCAGGTGGGATAGCCTTCCATGACTCTCATAGGAAGGGGCAATGATTCCTGATAACTGAGCCAATGTTGCTGGCCAACGCATTGTGCTACTCATTTGTTGCAGCCGCATGATGTTGAGGATCCCACATAATGGTGATGTTCTCGATGGTGGTGCGAGTGGTCTGTGATGCCTTCAAAAGTCTGCATGGGCCCCTGTTTTTTTTTTTTTTTTTTTTTTTTTTTTTTTTTTTTTTTGGAACTATGAAATATACAAAGTAAACATTAGACGAATTCTATTTTCTACCGAAAATTCAGTAGAACCTCCCCTAAAACTATAACATTTCCTAAAATTTGCAGATAATATAACAACAAAAACAACACATCCACCCAACAATTCAAACACTTTATACCAATTGGGGACCATGCATTTATCAACCAACTTTTTAAGAGTGTAACCAAAGAATTTATCAACCAAATTTTTCTAAAGAAGATCGGGGATCTTCTTTTGTCATCCACCAACATATTTCAGTATCCTCCGTGACTTTTTTTTTGTAACTAATGATTTTTTATGAACCTACCCGAACAACCAAATAATTTAAAAGTTCGATTTTCACAACAACCAAAAATTCAAAATTTCGATTATACTATGAGAAAAATACATTACATGTCTGGGACCCCTCTCCAGGGACAAAGAAAGCCTCACCAGATTGCTCAACCTCCTCATAACTCCGGGGCCGTTGATGAGTCTGCCGAGCACTTAGTACATGATGCGTCACCGAGATCAACATTTGACCATGTCTGAAAAAGGAAAGTTACCACTCTTAGAACGGCATCACGATGAAGGATTCCCCTTGGGAGTAAGACAAATCTACATTAACTATAAAGAATGATAAAGGAATGGAGAAGGCAGCCAAACTTTGAAACCATGTACGTTCTTATTGTCAATTTTGTAGTCTTAATCAAGGAATGGAGAAAGCACCATTGTGAGTTTTCTCATTAAGTTTTTGTTTGGCTCATGATCATGGATCAATTATAAAGCCTTGGCTCTATTATTATTGGTTTAAGAAGTTTTCTTCTCGTATGACTCGTAAAAATTCTAAATTATGTGGGAATTTATGAGTTGCTTGTATGTGCTTGATTTCGATTAAGGACCGAATTTATGGCAATTTGGAAGATGTGACTTCTCGGGATCCATGAGTTTGGTTCCGATTCATTAGAGGTGATGGTACAAAATGGGCTAGAGTTGTGTTTGTGGTGGTCATTTTCTTTTTCTTTTCTAGTATTTCTCTCAGGTAGTTTGCAGACTTGTAGTGGCCACTTTTGGGGTTTTTTGTGTGGGCATCTATATCACTCGGGTTGATGTTCACTTTATGTAATTTATTGTTTTGGGTACGAATAAATCCTTTACTAGTGCATTGTAAACACATTAAGTTGTAACGTCTCATTTGTACTCTCTTCATTTTTGAGGTGGTTGTATGATGTGTGATGTATCAAAATAATTTAGGACCTTTTTAGCATAGGTCAACAAATAATTTAACCCTTTCCCGTCCAAATTACATGGGGATAACCCGCGTATGAAGCCCTACGTGTCCCTCTGTATGCCAATGGGTGAAGGGCTCAGATCTTAATCAATGTGATCTCCATGCATGCATATGTGTATCTTTTTTTTGTTGAAATATGTGTGTATATCCATCCGTATCAGTTTCCATTTTTTAAGAAAGAAAGAAATCGTCAAAGCCTTGCGTACAGTAAATTGTTGCGCAATTGCTCATATTTTTCCCAGAAACACAAAGAAAGGATTGATCGGTAGTTAAGATCGACGGACCATTAACAAAATCAGAAATACGTGTTCATGATCGGAAGGGAGGTTCCAGCCGAGTGAAGAAGAAGAAGAAATAAGATATAAACTGAAGGATTTTTTTTAACCCAAGGAGCCATGCATGCATGTTAATAGCACACGAAATCCAATAGTTTCCTAGATGCAACAGTGGGAAATGAAAACATACGGCTAGTACAACCACATTTTTGTATATATATTTATATATATGGTCAACACGTTTTGACATGAAGATATTCAGCAATTACATTACTGCTTTCCAAAAATTATTTTTATTTTATTTTTTATTTTTTAAATTTTGCAGAGACAGATTAGGCGAGATTAACTTTTTGTCAACAGCCGTGTGCGAGATACCAACCCTCTCCCAAACGAAAAAAAACTGTTACACCTTGAAACCCCCTGCCCTTCCTCACTTTACTAAATTTGCTTTCTAAACATTGGACGAACTTCTAGCTTTTGCATGAAGCAAGTGAAAATGAAGGGCCTTATTCAAAATGAAAAAGGGCCAAGGGTCAAGAATTCAAGGTAGCAGTTTTGGTTGGAGTGCTCATGTAGCACCTACACAAAAACTATTATCACAAGTGATTGCTTAATTTTCAAAATAACCTCAACTTACGGACATGACGGTATTCAAATTATATTAATCCAAAGTCAATGTTCCTAGAAAATACAAAGAAAGTGAGAATCATCAAGTTTTGGAATTTAAATTAAGCAGCTACTTTGAGTTTTGAAATTACGTAGTACTACATTTTTATGGAATTTCCTCGTTACTTGTAAGTGAGAGGTTTTAGGTTTGAATCTCGAAAATAACGAGTTGGCAACTAATTTATTCTCCACTATGTTAGTGTTTGATTAAAAAAAAATATTAATAGAAGAATAGAAAATACAAAGAAATTAAGCAAGTGAGAACGATCAAGTTTTAAAATTTAAATTAAGTAGCTATTTTGAGTTTTGAAATTACGTAGTACTATAGTATAGTGACATTCCTCTTTAATCATAACTGAGATGTTTTGGGTTTGAATCTCGGAAATAACGAGTTGACAACTAATTTATTCTCTACTGTGATATCCCACATCACCTAGGGAAATGATCCTTATATGTATATTCCTATCCCTACCTAGCATGAGGCCTTTTGGGAGCTCACTGGCTTCGGGTTTCGTAGGAACTCCGAAGTTAAGCGAGAAGGAGGCCAGAGCAATCCTATGATGGGTGACCCACTGGGAAGTTGCTCGTGAGTTCCCAAAAACAAAACCGTGAGGGAATGGTAAGCCCAAAGCGGACGATATCGTGCTACGGTGGTGGAGCGGGCCCGGAAAGTGATCCGCCCCGGGCTGGGATGTGACAATTTGGTATCAGAGCCTAACCCTGGTCGTGGTGTGCCGACGAGGACGTCGGGCCCCTAAGGGTGGTGGATTGTGATATCCCACATCACCTGGGGGAATGATCCTTGTATGTATATTCCTATCCCTACCTAGCACGAGGCCTTTTGGGAGCTCACTGGCTTCGGGTTTCGTAGGAACTCCGAAGTTAAGCGAGAAGGAGGTCAGAGCAATCCCATGATGGGTGACCCACTGGGAAGTTGCTCGTGAGTTCCCAAAAACAAAACCGTGAGGGAATGGTAAGCCCAAAGCGGACAATATCGTGCTATGGTGGTGGAGCGGGCCCGGGAAGTGATCCGCCCCGGGCCGGGATGTGACATCTACCATGTTAGTGTTTTGTATAAAAAAAAAAAAAAAAAAATTAAGTAGAAGATTAGACCAATAAAACCGGTGTGTAAGTTCTGTGAGAAATAAAAATTAAAGCCGCTTGAAATATCATAATTTTATAAAAATTAAACCTGTGTTTCAGTTCTCTACCACAGTGGTGGAGATGAGTGTTGTTTTTACATCATGGCGTATGTTTGAAAGTCAATATCTTTATATATAAAGCCAACAATCCCTTTTGGGGTTACAAGCTTCACCAAAAAGTTTTGGCCAAAAATGCCCCCAAAACAAAAAAATTCAAAAGCAATCCAAAATAATGCAGGGGTATTTTTGTCATTTTAACAGTGTTTTTAATAACTAATTCTTTTTGTACATTTTTTTTTTTAAATTAGTACCTCACAATAGGCTAACAATAATGTGATTCAAGTAGTTGTTCATTAAATATTATTTTCTCTATTTTTAAACACATTCAAAACATCTTAAGAAACATGTAATGCCGGTTATAAAAAAGGTCTTTCGTACGCGCATAATAATGTGATTAAATTAGTTGTAAAATAATTTTTTAATTTTTTTAACAAACGATATTATCTACACTAAGGGGGGTGGTGGCAGTCTTGGGCGGGCTTGGGCTTAGCCTCATAATGGGTTAGCAATAATATGATTCAATCAGTTGTTTATTAAATATTATTTTCTCTATTCTTAATGTAAATTCAATATAATGTAGATGGAAATTGAAAGACCAATTATATTATGTGAATTGAGCTGCTTTGATTGGTTTATGAGGAGTTTTTTCTACCATGATCTAAGATTATTCATTTACTTCAAATATTTGACTTTCTTTTGTCAATTCACGCATATAAATACTTTAAAACATGTAAGTCGTCTATAGCACGCCGTAATTCAAAAAATGTTTTCTGCACATGCGTGAGTGCATACATGAAGGCTAGTGTTTACAAACTTGATAGAAAATATTTCTTTTCAAGATTAGAACATGTAGATTATAATTTCTCAAGTTTAGTTAGCATCATTTTATTGTGAAAATGGGTGGCTGCTGCCAAGAACAAATGCCACTAGTATGTAACAAAGAAATTATCTCCCTCTAGGTGAAAGTCCTTTCTTTCCTTCTCGGTGAAAGTCCTTCTCACTGTTATGTGAGTGAAAACAGTTGCATCACTTCACTCTGTCGCCGGTCCTAGCTGCGTCTGGGGTTGGTGGCAGTCATCTTTCCTTTTAGTCTTCCTTTTTTCTCCCTCTTTATCAGTTTGCTTTTTCCATTGTCCTCCAGCCCAATTCTCCCAGTCCTCCACCCTCTTTTTGTAAAGTTTTAGTTAATGACAATGAGTGTTTGATATTGCTTGAATGACAGGTAACTTGTTTTACGAGTTATCTGTTATAAGAGTGATATAGTTGATCTCTAATTCATAAGGATTATGGAGTCTTATATCCATGCAGCGAACTTGAACAAATCCTAATAAAGGTTTAATGCAAAGATATTGAATCATGATAGGACTCTTTCATTATTTAGATGATAAGGGTATGCAACTGTTGATAGGCCAGAGGTGTAACCCTAACTAATGTATATATATGAAGTCGTAGTCCCTGCTCCCATACGTGAAAAACCCTAAGATAATACTAAGGCCTATTCACATAGTAAGGGAGCTATTGAGTAGTGGGAGTAAAAGACTGGCTTGTATCTCGAACATGGCATTGAACACAGGTAAGTGTTCATATGATTATTTTCTGGTAAACGTTGCATCACACTTAATGTGAAGGAATTGTCATGTAATCCTAGTACCTAGTTGATATAGTTCTGGCTTATAGGTTTTGATAAACTGCTTACACTTTTGCCTTCGATTTAATCGATCTTAGCCCTTGAACGGAAAACCCCAATTCTGACCTCCATCCTTTCTTTTACGCCTTGTTGTTTCTTCTACCTCCATGATTCTAATTCATCCATCTTATATCTATCCAAATTGGATCAGTTTTCCCACAATCCCACAACCTTTTGGATCTGCATCCACCTTCATAAAAAGCGATTTGTCGCGGGTTTATTGAAAGGTGTGTAAAGCTCTAGCTTGGGTGTTCGCACCACCTCTTTCCTTGTGTGTGCCATCTTCGGTACTGTTCCTTATGGGATGTCTCTTCCCACTAGCTTCCTTTCATTTGTGGCTGCGGAGACGATCTTTGTGGGGCTCGTTGGAGAACTTCAAAGTCTTCTTCTTTGTTTCTGGGGTTGTGTTTGGTTTGATCCTAGGCATCTGCAGGGTATGTTGATTTCCGTTGGGTGATTGGTGCTCTGGTAGCAGCAGCGGTAGTAGTCTGTTAGGGTTTCTTTGTTTTGGGTCCTTTTGTTTTGGGCTCCAGAACTTGTTCTAGGCTCATTTTTGTGTTATTGTTAGGTCCATATTTTGTATTGTGGTTCACGTTATTTGGACCTCTAGATGTAAATTTTGTGTGTTTGTAATAAAATTTACCTTTGATCCAAAAAAAAAAAAAAATGTAGCAAAGAAATGCATTAATATATTATTTGATTTTGTTCTACAGTTGATGTTGCTTAGAGCATTTTTAATTATTTTTATTATTTTTATTTTATTATTATTCATTTATTTGTAGAGCGACATGGTTAGCAGGTTAAATAATTAGTTGTAAGGAGGGAGGAAATTGGTGAGGATCTAACCCGCACTAAAAGGTGAATAACATGATTGTTTTCCACCACCATAGGAAAGAGCCATTTGCAGCAATCATGTTTTCAAATTTCAAGTTAAAAGGGGTAGAAGGCTATTAATTTTAGTAGCTTCCTAAAACAATTCTACTCCAACCATACCATTTAATTTTAATGAGTCATAAAAACTATGAACCAATAGAAATCGAGTTTTTATTTAAAAAGCCCCCTAAGTGTAGATACTGTCATTCGTTAAAAAAAAGTATTTGAAACTAAGAGCCTTTAAGAGCTCATCTTTTCTCCTTATGAAAAATTATTGTGTGAATTCAATACATAATGTCAACCGTGTATTGTTCCATTCAAAATTTGCCACATAATTTTCAATTTAAAAATACGAAAAAAAATACAACTGAATTAAAATCCATTACATCCTAAAAAATAAGTATTAAATGTCAAAATGGTCTCTGCTTGGATGGCAAGAAAGAATCTTGTCTTCAATAGAACACCAAACTATCGACCATTTTTGTGTTATAGTTATTTAGTCAATTAGTCCCCTCTTGTTTTCAATTTAGTCAATTTAATCCTATGTTTATCTCTATTGGCCAAGATCCAATTGCTATTAAAATTCATAAAGTTATAGAAAAATATTTTTCAATTAAAATACAAAGAAATATAATTTCAAAATGGAAAAAAAAAAAAAATTTAAACAAACACAACTTCCCATCTGCCTTGTCCTTGACCCAAACCGCAACTCTAGCCACACAAGCAGACAACTTGAAGAATGCATCTCTTGATCCACCTCAACCCAACTATCACCACACAAGTTCCATCATCGCAATCCCAAGAAAATTTACCCCAAACACCTCGCTTTTGACCGTGTAATTGAGAAACTGACTGCAATTGAGAGAGCCATGTATTACCCTTTCTTTTTATTTAAATTTAATTTATAAAAAAACTATAAATTAATCAGAAATAACACATAGAAGAGATAAAATTTCCAATTTGAAAAATCATTAAGGTTGCAACATAGAAAAGAGGGGTGGAGGGGTTGCAAGAAATTAAATTGGGAGATGAGTGAACGTTAGGGAGGAGGTTGGAGAGTTCGGAGGAAAGTAATTTTTCTTTTAATTTTATTTAATTTTAAACATTTTAAATCAAATAGATAATTTTAAAAATAATTTTGTAATTATTTATGAAATTTTTAATAGAAATTGGATGGAATGTTCTTAATTGGCTAACAAAGATAAAAACATAGACTAAATTGGCCAAATTGAAAACATGAGGACTAAATTGACCTAACAGCTAGAAAATTGACTTAATATAGAACACAGAGACCATTTTGACATTTAAGCCTAAAAATAAACGTAAAAAGTTAATCCAAAAACATCACCATCTTTGACCCAATTCCCTAAACCACACATCCATTGCTCTTTGTCATCCTCCATTTCTGTGTATGTTTTTAATCTCTTTGAATTTATTATTCACATCATAGAAAAATATATTTGCTATGTTTGGATGGGGGTTTTCCAAGTTCTAAGGGATTGAAGTCAAATTATGAAGAAATAGACCACAAACCATAACATAGAGGCGATTATAAAAGTCCTCCATGAGCATTGTAAAGACATGTAGAAGGATTTGCAAAACCTTACTTGGGAGGTGTCTTCTACAAAATTCTCCCACATGTTTGTGAGTAATGCTGGGTACAAAATTCTCCATGTTACATTTTGTAGTACAGTCCCTCATAGTTTGACCTAAACCCTTGGAAATTGGAAAAGCTTCATCCAAACATATCCATGGGGTTAACTCGATAATGGGCTGACGTGGAGTATCAGATACACACTATAATTCTCCTTTCTCACTCCTTAGATTAGGGGTTTCCTAATGATTTTGCTATCCTAAGTGCATGATAGGGAGTGATTGGAAATAATTTTTTTGTAATCCTCCCTGAATTTTATTCAGGAGCTTGTTTAAAGAGCTCATTAAAGATGCTCTTAAATGATTATATTTAAGATATAGCAATTCATGTATTTTCTCTTATGAGGTCAAAAAGCACCAACATATATGCCCATAGAACAATAGCAAAAGTGTAGCAACTAAAATGTTATGGGTGCCCTCTATGGGCATGCCCTTTGATTATAGAGCACAATAAGGTGTATTGTGCTCAAAGAGGTAAACACAAATAAAGGTTCTTTTGTGCCTCAGTTCTGACAGAGTTGTCAGATGACTTTTACCTCCCATGTTAGCACATTTATTGTTATTGTGCCCAATATGTCAATTATTTAAAAAAATTAAAAACCATAAAAAAAAAATTAAAAAAAAAGGAAATGACTTACAAATCAGATCTTTTATACAATTTTGTACAAATATTGTTTCCAAGAGTTTAATCATCTCAAATCACTTGAATTTGATCATCAGCTGAACTCAAACCCTCTGTTTCCAAGAGTTTAATCATCTCAAATCATTTGAATTTGATCAGCTGAACCCAATATCAAACCCATAAATTTCCTGAAAACATAAGAATAATGTTAACTCAGGTTCAACAATTAAAGCAATTAAAGTTGCGTACAACACTGGGATGTGATCAAATAAATACCTAAGAAATGTAGATTTTCAAGAGGTTTGCAGTCATAATTAACCATACAAAAATCCCAACAAATTTGCATCCCTTCTGCAACTTCAACTAAGAACTCATCTGCTATCACTTCTCTTATCAAGAGTAAAAGATTCCAACCATGCCAGGCTATAGAGCGTCAACAAAATGACAGATAATATCCAATAAATTAAGTACATTCTAGGTGCAAAAAGAAAAAAAAAACTGTTAGCACATGAATTGATAGGAGCGTATTTATGCGACTTTGTTAGCTTGTTTCTTTGCATTTACATAGTTGGTTTCTATTTATTATAGTGATTTAAGCTATTTTCATGTGTTTGTAGGTCCTAATGGCAAAGTTGGCATGAAAGTGCATTTTGGAGCCATTCGGAGCAGTTTTGGGCATGTAATGGATAGCTTGCATATGGAGCAAGGTGGATGGACGAATTTGAAGTCAAAAGAGGCTAGGAACATGCTACAAATCCGGAGAAACAAGTTCAAGACAAAGAAGATAAGGAAAGAGCAAGAACCATGGAACATTATCCAAATTACCTTATCTTATCCAAACCTTATCCTACCTTATCTTATCTTATCCTAACCTAATCTTATTCCACCTTAATTCCAGTTGCAAAGAGGACTCATTTTCACATTAAATCACCTAAATATCAGGTTTTAGAGGCCCTATTTTCGTGCCCTTCTAGAAGTTCTAGAATCTGCCACAAGGACCATTCCTTGTCCTCCCTGGAATCTGATTGAAAGTGACCTTGTTCTTTGGTGATTTGGAGTCTTAATTCCTTTCATTTTCAGCCCAATTTCGTGTCTTCCCTTCACCCTATAAATATATGATGCTGCACCCATCATTAAGCACCACCCTTTAGCACAATTTCACACCACACCTGGAGCTGTGCTTGCCATTCAAAATGTTGGATTGTTGGAGCGTTTCTAGATGTATTCTATTCTTTGTTTTCAATGTTTAAATTTAATTATCTTTGTTTTGCGAACATGAGGAACTAAATTCGTTTTAGTTAGAGGTGAATTCAAGGCCATGAACATATATGTGATCTGAGTTGATTTCATCCAATTATTGTTTCATAAATTGTGAATGCAATTTGCTTAACTGCTTGATTGATAACTTATTCTTGTATGTTGATTAAGGAGGCCTACTTAGTTTGCATGCATAAATTTGATGCTAGAATATAAGGGAGTTTCACGTAATAGTTATTCACTTATATTCACAAGTAGTGGAAGTCACTAGTCATGATTGTGTTAAGTGAATCCTTGGCAGGAGTCTTATGCATTTCATAGTGATGAATGTCTTGTCAATGCTTATGATTTTCATAGAACTTAATGACTTTTGATATGCATCTCTATCATGCGTTTCATATGGGGAATTTAAGAAAGATAATTTGGTTTTAATGCGTATTCATTCAATTCAATGAAATAAGGAAAATCTGATGGTTGGTTGTGTGATGCAATTAACTTGGGGCATTGTCATTCATAGTCTAAAGAATTAATAACTGGAAATTGGTTTATATGCATATATCATGTGTAGAGAAGGACCCTCTAACTAGCCTTTCACCCTTTTAATTCACCAAATTCATTTTTACAAAGTGTTTTATGCAAAGTTTCTGTTTTAAAGTTTTAAATTCGTCAAAAACAATCCCCCTTTCATGTAGTCTTGTTATTTGAGTCAAAATCTGTTTTGTTTTAGTCTTTTGAGTCAAGTTAAGTTTTATTTTTGTCAAAATCACTTGTTAAGTCTAGAATTGAGTCTTTTTGATTGTTTGTTGTTGTTTTGAGTGTTTTAAGTTAGTTTTGAGTCTACAGAGTCTAGTTTAGTGTTTTTGAGTCTTATTTATGTTGATTAGCATCACTAGTTAATCCTCGGTCTAGAACGATCCCTACTTGCATATATACTACAATTGTCAACAATAGGGTTTAATTTGTGTCTCAAGTTAATTTTCACATCAAATTTTGGCGCTATTGCTGGGGATTAGCAAAATTGCTAATCTTCCCTTAGTTAGTGCCGTGAGTTTTCCTTTTGTTTTTGTTTTGTTTTGTTTTGTTTTCTGATTTTATTTTGTTTTGTTTGCTTTGTTTTAGATACTAGTTTATGACTCGTAGTTCTCAACCTATTCGTGCAAACATATTGGAGTTTGACGACGATTTTGAACTAACTTTGAGAAGAAAGAGGAAGCAACCAGAACCTAATCCACCTAGTTCAAGTTCAGAGTCCGAATTTGAATTTGAAGAAGAAGAACAAGCCATGGCTGCAGATAATCGAACAATCAAAGAACTTTCTTCCTTGGGGTTGGACAATGCCATGCTATTTGCATTCAATACCCTAGGGCAACCCCGGACAAGACCGATGAGTTCCAATTGAAGTCTAGTTTGCTACATCATATTCCCAAATACCATGGCTATCCATGGAAGATCCAAACAAGCATTTGAAGGAGTTTGAAGTCGTATGCTCAAGCATGACACCCATTAACGTGGATGGGAATATTTTGAAGATGAAAGCCTTTCCATTTTCTCTTTTGGAAAAGGCTAAAGATTGGCTATACAAATTGGCACCTAGAACCGTCACTTCTTGGGAAAGCATGAAGCGAGCATTCTTAGATAAATTCTTCCCAACTTCAAGAGTGATTATTTTGAGGAAGAAAATTAGTGGCATTCAACAAAACCAAGGGGAGTCTTTTCTAGCGTATTATGAACGTTTCAAGACTCTAGTTGCTTCATGCCCTCAACATCAAATGAAGGAAGAACTTTTAATTTAATATTTCTACGAATGACTCCTTCCAATTGAGAGACAAATGGTAGATGGTTCAGAGGGAGGTTCTTTGGTTGACAAAACATCGGTGGCTGCAAAGATTCTAATTGCAAATCGAGCCTTAAATGCACAACAATATGAATGGGTTGAACAAAGGGACCCCCCACGGCAACACCAAGTGAATGAGGTAAGTTCCATGTCCGAAATAAAATCATAATTGGCTAATCTTACTCTCCTTGTGCCTCAAGTTGTTGAAGGAAACAAAGTGCAAAAACATAGTGTTTGTGGCGTGTGCACCATGCAAGGACACCCCTCTGAGCAATGCCCTCAATTGATTGAGAATGGAGGATGGGAATCTGCCAATGCCATAGGTTATCAAGGCCAAAATCAACCTAGGCATGATCCATACGCCAACATTTACAATCCAGGGTGGAGAGATCACCCAAATTTCAAGTGGAAGGAGCCCCAACAACCTCAACAACAAAGAGGATTTCGTCCACCACCCCCTAGGATGTTTCCAAAGCCATACGCACCAATTCAAAACCAACCACAATCTGCCCAACCAAAAATAGGTTCGTCCATGGATAATGATCAAATTGTTCAATTACTAACCACTGTGGTATAGGGAATGCAAAATCAAGCCAAAAAGGTGGATGGATTGGAGAAGCAAATAGGGCAAATTTCAGAGTTCCTTGGGTAGTTTCGAGAGCAAGGCAAACTTCCTAGTTCAACCGTTGTGAATCCAAAATGAGGTTTTGAAACCGCCAAGGCCATTACATTGAGAAGTAAAAAGCTTGGAAATCATCCAAAACCATCCAAACAAGGCCTTAACGAGGAGGAAAAACTGCTGCAAGAAGAAGAACAGGGAGCAAAGGCCACGGCAAGGGAATCCAAAACCTTGCCGCGGCCCCCTAGTGCACCTAAGCTGCCCCAAACCACCATGGTAAGTCCAAATTCAAATTTTTCTAGTTCTATTCCACTAAATGTGCCCTTTCCTAGCAAGTTTATGCAATCTATGAAAGAAAATGATGAAAAAGGCATTCTGGAGACATTTAGGAAGGTGCATGTCAATATCCCGCTCTTTGATGCAATAAAGCAAATTCCCAAGTATGCTAAGTTTTTGAAGAAGCTTTGTACAACAAGGAAACAGATTCAGGAGAAAGAGGTGGTACATGTAAGTGAGAATGTCTCTGCAATGTTGCAAAGAAAGTTGCCACCTAAATGCAAAGATCCAGGTAGTTTCACTATCCCTTGTGTAATTGGTAATACAAGGTTTGAACGTGCTATGCTAGATTTAGGTGCATCAATTAATGTCATGCCATACTCTATTTATGCATCTATGAATCTAGGAGAGCTTAAAAATGATGGTGTTATTATTCAATTAGCCGATCGATCTAATGCATACCCAAGAGGAATTTTGGAAGATGTTTTGGTGCAGGTGGACCACTTGATTTTTCTTGCAGATTTCTATGTGCTTGACGTGAAGGATTCAACCCACTCTCCACCATCGCCAATCTTACTTCGACGACCTTTCATGAAAACAGCCCACACCAAGATTAATGTGGCCAAGTGAGCCTTAACTATTGAGTTTGGTGGCGATATGATTAACTTTAAAGTTTCTGAATCTATTGAGAATCCTAATGATATTCGTTCTTGTTTTGCCATTGGTGTAATTAAAAATATAGGGCATGAACATTCAGCACCAATCAAGAAGGATGCATCTAGAACCACCATCGAAGAGGGAATTGGAGTGGTTGCCCTAAAAACACCCAATCTGGCCGAAAGCAGCCATAGTGAAATAGTTGACATTGCTACCACTTTTGAGCCTCCATTGTAATATGATTGTAAGTCTCCAATCCCAATTCCCATTTCAACTAATAGGTTGTTATCTTCTTTGGTGCAGATTCCTAATCGAAATCAAGGTGGTGACAAAATTCATATTGACTTTAGGAAGCTCAATGCCAAAATCAGGGAGGATCACTATCCCCTCCCATTCATTGAGCCATACTATGAGCACTTTGAGGAGCATGTCGTGGAGGATATACCCCTCCATGCCATGGGCTCCAATGAAGCTTAAAAGGAGGTATCGTCCGGCTGGAAGACGTTAAAGCAAGCGTTTCTTGGGAGGCAACCTACGCAAATAAAGAAGACCTAGGAATCTCCAACACTCCATAACCAGATTTGCATTCCTAAACCCTACTCTTTATTGCTTTTACTTTGCCATGATTGTCATGTTTGTTAGTTATGTTATTTGGTTGTTGTTTGTGAGTCTATGCTTAAAACATTGAGGACAATGTTTGGTTTAAGTGTTGGGGGGAGGGGGTAAACAAGCTGTTTTTGCATGATTTTCGTGGGATTTTATCACCTATCACTTCTAAAATTGTTATTCACTGTTTTTAAGTGTTTTTAGTGTGTTTTGAAGTGTTTTTATGTGTCTTAAACAGAAAATCCGAAAATTTGAAAAAAAATCGAAAAATAGTGTTTAAAAAACCCAAAAAGAGTCGTTTTTGTTTGTTGTTTGTGTCTTAGGGTACCTTCCAACACAATGATTAGGATTTGGTTTTTAATTGCATGACTATTAAAGAAAGTTACAAACATGGGTGGAAGTTTGATTTACTCTTTGGTTTATGCTTAGTTATAGTTGACATTTACGAATTCACATGTAATCACAAAGGCAAAAAAAAAAAAAAAAAAAAACAGTTTTTGTGACATGCTTGAAGGAAGAAACTCAAACTAACACTACAACCCTGAGAGATTTGAGCCTAAATGTTCTTTGTAGAGTTATTAATCTTGATGTTTTTGTTTTCTAAAGTCGTTGCATGATCTCATTATTCTTTGCTTGGTTGCTACTTAGAATGCGTTTTATCACTATAGTTCCAAATACTAGAACTCAAGCCCATTTCATTCAAAGCATAAAATTGAGTGCATAACATAAAACAAGATGAAGTGTTTAGTTAAAACCAGAGCCAAAAAGCCTTACCCTTTGCATATGTATTGTAGGTTAACCCCTTTGAGCCTTAGTTAGCCTATTTTCTTTGTTAGCCACACTATCCTCGCCTAGCCTAGAATAGGACTATCCATACCCTTGTTCTTAAAGTATAGTGAAGCATGACTTAGAGGGAATTCCTTTTGATCTAAAAATTGCAGAAAAACAAGTGTGGGGGAAGGTGTTTTTCGTGGGAATCTAGGAGAATATATGATTTATGTGCCAAAAAAAGAATAGGGCATAGAAGAAAGAAAAAAAACAAAAAACGTGAAAAAGAAA
The DNA here is from genome assembly GCF_019419815.1 of Pyrus x bretschneideri. Taxonomy (NCBI): domain Eukaryota; kingdom Viridiplantae; phylum Streptophyta; class Magnoliopsida; order Rosales; family Rosaceae; genus Pyrus; species Pyrus x bretschneideri. Next base: position 112,303 of record NW_025999442.1, read on the forward strand.
AAAAGAAGAAGAAAAAGTTGAAAAAAAAGAAAGAAAAAAGAGTTGAAAATAAGTGAGAATGAACTCACAAGTGTTGATTGTTGAAGAAAGGGTCCAAAGTTTGAATATGGCCCTAAGTATTGTGTGAAGTTTCCTTGGTGTTCAAAGTTGATTTTTGCATTCAAAAGTGAATTATAAGTGTTTATTTCATTACTTTGCTTACTATTGCTTTAAGAACTTTTGTTTATCCTTACCTTTCTTTGTTGGCCAATACCTTAGCCCCGTTACAACCCTTAGACTTCAATCTTGATTGTTATGTGTTTCAATATGTGGAGTTTAAAACTGGTTTGGGCATATGGTATCCCTGGTTCTCGCGTCTAAGTAGTGACATTCCATTCATGAGATCGTATACATGTTAATAATTCCAGAAATTACCTTCTTTGGTTATAACTTATGTGAGTGCTAGTCTACATATTTACATCAATCTTCTCACATGTACCTAGTGTAGGGAGTGTAGTCAGAAAATTTGTGTGAAAATAGAGTGTATCCAGTGAGGAATTGAGGGAATTCTCTAAGGCATGTTACTACTTTCAAAATGTTGTTTTAATTGATTAAATGCGAGCTAGTGAGTGGTGACTATGGTTAAGTGTATGCTCGAGGGTAGGGATAACTAAAATCTATGTGAGTAGTGATTTTTTAACATGTCATGTTGCATTGGAAATCCCTAAGGCAATTGTTGGAAGGTTTAGGTTGTGTTTTGTTTTCTTTGTTTTGCTTGGGGACTAGCAAAAGCTAAGTGTGGGGGAATTTGATAGAAGCATATTTATGCAACTTTGTTAGCTTGTTTCTTTGCATTTACATAGTTAGTTTCTATTTATTATAGTGATTTAAGCTATTTTCGTGTGTTTGTAGGTCCTAATGGCAAAGTTGGCAAGAAAGTGCATTTTGGAGCCATTTGGAGCAGTTTTGGGCATGGAATGGATAGCTTGCATATGGAGCAAGGTGGATGGATGAATTTGAAGTCAAAAGAGGCTAGGAACATGCTACAAATATGGAGAAACAAGTTCAAGACAAAGAAGATAAGGAAAGAGCAAGAAACATGGAACACTATCCAAATTACCTTATCTTATCCAAACCTCATCCTACCTTATCTTATCTTATCCTAACCTAATCTTATTCCACCTTAATTCCAACCGCAAAGAGGACTCCTTTTCACATTAAATCACCTAAATATCAGGTTCTAGAAGCCCTGTTTTCGTGCCCTAAATTTATGCCACATCTAACCCTTCTAGAAGTTCTAGAATCTGCCACAAGGACCATTCTTTGTCCTCCCTGGAATCTGATTGAAAGTAACCTTGTTCTTTGGTGATTTGGAGTCCTAATTCCTCTCATTTTCAGCCTAATTTCGTGGCTTCCCCTCACCCTATAAATATATGATGCCGCACCCATCATTAAGCACAACCCTCTACCACAATTTAACACCACACCATCCACCACACCTGAAGCCGTGCTTGCCATTCAAAACGTTGGATTATTGGAGTGTTTCTAGATGTATTCTATTATTTGTTTTCAATGTTTAAATTTAATTATCTTTGTTTTGCGAACATGAGGAGCTAAATTTGTTTTAGTTAGAGGTGAATTCAAAGCCATGAGCGTATATGTGATATGAATTGATTTCATCCAATTATTGTTTCATAAATCGTGAATGCAATTTGCTTAACTGCTTGATTGATAACTTATTCTTGTATGTTGATTCAGGAGGCCTACTTAGTTTGCATGCATGAATTTGATGCTAGAATATAAGAGAGTTTCATGTAATAGTTATTCACTTATATTCACAAGTAGTGGAAGTCACTAGTCATGATTGTGTTAAGTGAATCCTTGGCAGGAGTCTTATGCGTTTCATAGTGATGAATGCCTTGTCAATGCTTATGATTTTCATAGAACTTAATGACTTTTGATATGTATCTCTGTCATGTGTTTCATATAGGGAACTTAAGAAAGATAATTTGGTTGTCATGCGTATTCATTCAATTCAATGAAATAAGGAAAATCTGATGGTTGGTTGTGCGATGCAATTACCTTGGGGCGTTGTCAATCATAGTCTAAAGAAATAATAAGTGGAAATTGGTTTATATGCATATATCATGTGTGGAGAAGGACCCTCTAACTAGCCTTTCACCCTTTTAATTCACCAAATTCGTTTTTACAAAGTGTTTTATGCAAAGTTTCAGTTTTAAAGTTTTAAATTCATCAAAAACAATCCCCCTTTCATTTAGTCTTGTTATTTGAGTCAAAATCTATTTTGTTTTAGTCTTTTGAGTCAAGTTAAGTCTTATTTTCGTCAAAATCACTTGTTAGGTCTAGAATTGAGTCTTTTTGATTGTTTGTTGCTGTTTTGAGTGCTTTAAGTTAGTTTTGTGTCTACAAAGTCTAGTTTAGTGTTTTTTAGTCTTATTTGTGTTAATTAGCATCCCTAGTCAATCCCCGGTCTAGAACGATCCCTACTTGCATATATATTACAATTGTCAACAATAGGGTTTAATTTGTCTGTCAAGTTAATTTTCACATCATGAATAAATACCTCAAACAGATTCAAGCCCATAATAATAACTAAACCTAAAGCAGCAAAGGTCGCCCTGTTTGTCCATATGTTTTTCCAACGAATGAGGCTCCTGTGCCTAAAAGTGCAAGTGTAGTTGCCAATACTAATGAGAACGCAATTGAACTCCTAAGAATTTGACCAAAAAAGGAACATTAACCTCATGCTATTGTTAGAAATGTGTTCGTATGTGTGTCAATCCGCCATAGAGAGAGAGAGAGAGAGAGAGTAATGAAGGCAATTAAAGTATCAAGTTATCACCTCTGCGTTGCATTTTCTCGAACCAAATGCTCCTATATGATTCTAATAAATTTATATTAGCATCACACATGATACAGAACACTTGAATCAAAACGAGTGGAAACATGCTTGCAATCAATAAAATTATATCTTCTCAAAATTTTCTCAATATAGTGCTACTGATCAAGAAACATACCATCACATGTTTTTGTAATTTTCATGTCCCAAAATAAAATTAGCCTCCCCAAGATATTTTATGTCAAAATGGCTCTTAAAAATATTTTTCTGTTTCATTAATCACAAATATATTTGAGCCAAAAATGTATTAATCATCAACATAGAGGCTAATAGTAACATGTGAATCATTCTTTGTTTTATAATATATGCACTTGTCACTCTCATTACTTTTACAACCATTGTTAATCATGCAAGAATCAAAATTTTCATGCCACTATTTAGGTGCCTATTTTAAACCATAAAGAGATTTAATTAACTTACATACTTTGTTCTCTTGGCCAAGTTCAACAAAACCTTTGGGTTGGTCCCATATATATTTCTTCACCTGATCTGCATTCAAAAAAGCTGTTTTTACATCCATTTGATGAATAATCAAATCATGAATAGAAGCAATAGCAATCAAGAATCTAATGGATGTTACTTTAGCAACCGGAGAAAAAGTATCAAGGAAATCTAGATCAGTTTTTTGTTCAAGTCTGGCTTTAAATTTATTTATACTTTCATCTGGTTTGAGTTTCTTTCTAAGGACCCTTTTACACCCTATAGTTTTACAACTTGATGGTAAATCTACCAAATTTCAAGTGTTATTTAGAAATTAGTGATTCTATTTCATCATTAACATCTTTTCCAAAAAAAAATAAAAAAATAGCATAAGGTGAGAATAAAACATCTTTCAAAGTAAGTGATTTTCCTCAACATTATACACAAAATAATCCGGGCCAAAATCTTTTTGAATTCTAGATCTTTTACCCAACTTTGGTTCAATTTCAATTTTTTTTTTTTTTTTTCATCCTGAAAATTAGGAGTAGAAGAAGAAGAAGGAGGTTCATATGAATTATTTTGTTGACCCCCATTATTTTTAAATTTAAAAAGAAATTTTTCTTCATGAAAGATAACATCACTTGATTCTAATTCTACAATAACATTATATTCAAAATCAAGAAATCTATAAGTTTTACTATTTAGAGCATATCCAAGAAAAGCACAAGTAGTTGGTTTGGCACCCAATTTAGGCCTTTTTGGATTAGTTAACCTTACATAGGCTAAACAACCCCACACTCTTAAATATCCCAAATTTCGTTTCAGGCTCAAAAGGTGTAATTTTTGTTTTCTTGTGTAGTAGCCTGTCCAACATATAACAAACAGTTAAAATAGCTTTACCCCAAAGATTAGAAGGAGCCCTGAATTAATTATCATAGCAATGGTCAAATCAATCAAAATTCTATTTTTTCTTTCCACTATGCCATTAGATGCAGGAGAATATGGTGTTGTAATTTCATGATTTATTTCTAAAGATTGTATGTAGGAATTAAACTCAGAAAACTCATATTCTCTCCCTTTATCACTTTGAAGTCTTTTAATTTTTCTTCCTAGTTGATTTTCAACTCCAAGGAGAAACTCTTTAAATGTATTAAAAGGAAAACTAATGAAAATAGCTTGAAAACTTTGAGTTTTAACGATAAGAACAAAATAAAAGGTAAAGTGAATAGTACCAAGATTGACTTTTTAGTGTAAAAATGTAGTTTTTCTTTAAAGTGAACAGTAACATGAGCTTTTTGTTTAAAATCCCTTTATTAAAAGCATAAATTTTATTTTTCATCAAATAAATATAAGTATATTTGAAATAATCATCAATAAAAGTGATAAAATATCTATTTTCTCCACAAGTTAAAATTTCTTCATATTTAGAAATGTCATTATAAATTTATTCAAAAAATTCAAAATTTCCTTCAACATTTTTATAAGGCTTTTTAGTGATTTTAGCCTTACAACAACTTTCATATTTTTCAAAACCTTTTTCACTATTGGATTTAAAATTCACACTGCACATGATTTCTACATATTTACTATTTATATGACATAAATGTGGAACTTAAAATATCTCAAAATTCTAGAGGCGACATGTAGACTTTTATTCAAAGAAGACAAAATTGCCCTCAATAAATGGGCAGACTTCTCATATGCTCCCATGCGTAACTCACACCCTGAGAGGCCTCAGCAGCTGAATACGACTGCCTACAGCTCACCTGCCCTTGGCAAGGAATTAAAAAGAATGATTAATTACCCAAATCCTATCTTTAATTCATCCCCAATTGAAGATTGAATCCAATCAAGTAAGTAATCCTAATTTAAATCAATTAGGATTATTACCCTATTATCTCAAGATATTATTTTCTATTAAATATCTTGGGAATATTTAGAGAATATCTCTCCATTAAACACTATGTGGCCGGCCCTAACCCTATAAATACCCCATATTCTACCAAATTTGGAGGGCTTTGGAAACCCTAAAAAAGCTTTAAACACTTTACTCTCTCAGAGAAACTAACTTAGGCATCAGAGATCCGTTGACTTAACCCCTCCCCACATCGTGGGCGCGTGAGGCTTAGGTCTCTGATCAAAAGCGTTGATTGTTTTGTAGGTGTATTTTCGTCAAGACTGAAGATGGTGGAAATTTGCATCCACAAAAATTGGTGCTTTCATTGAAAGCTGATTCAAAACACTCGAAGAAGCCTCTCGCATTTGTTTCTTGAATTTTCTATTACGTTGAATTTCTCACATGTCGTATCAATTAATTTTTCCTAGAAAAAATTCTTGATCAATCCCTGGAGAAAGGATACAATGGTAGGAAATTCAAAAATTACGATGAACGGAACCCCGTACATGTAAGGATTTAGACGGGAGAGTGGAGATGAGGACATAGCCCCACGGCGGAGGTCCTTGAGGCTCAACGCGACAGCAGGAGAAGCCCCACCGTTATGAAGCCGCACCACCACCATCACAACCGTGACCCAGTAACCACGGCAAGGCCACTAGGCCACGACACCACTCCCACTAAACCCTAGGTAGGAGGCCCAGGTTCACTTCTAAGCCCCTAGGCAGAAGGCCCTGAGCTTGGCAGCTGCCACAGCAAGCCCTGGGCAGGAGGCCCAGCCCAATGTAGCAGCAAGCCTTGTCGTACAGCAAGCCCGAACCCGAGCTTAGAATTCGGCAGCTGCTGCCAGCCAAGCAGTTCAGCGGGCTCAAGCCCAAGCTATCCAAATTTTGACCACCGAACCCGCGATCGATTCAGGGTTACTTACACCCCACTTTTTCTGCAGGAATGCCGCTCTGGGCTCAAGTTTTGTACTTACAGTCCACTATCCTTCCACTACAAATGGAGGTGCCCATTATCCAGACTCTTTCAATCCAAATGGTGAGCACCACCTACCCTAGTTGGTCGTCAATTTGACGAATGCCCTCGCGCAGCAGACCGCCTTGGTGAACCAACTCCTCGAGCGTATCGAGATGCAATGCGCCCCAAATGAAGTGTCCAGAAGCAGGACAAGGGCGGAAGAACGTGACTCATTCCAGTGATGTCCAGGCAAAAAATTGCTCAGCCCGCCGCAAACCGAGCGTTCGGGTAGTGTACACTCTCGTTTAGGCCCTCAGGGAAACGTCTTCTCCTGCCTAGATGTGCAGAGAAGAGTTTGTTCCTAACTTGGCTCAGTGTGCATTCGAAGTTGGGTCCACACTCCGACGAGCATTCAAGACCTTCTGAGAGAAGCGTCTACACGAGGTTAGGCGCACAAGGATATCCTCCTACGAGGCAACAGAGTAGATAGCTGTATAACGCATAGAGAAGAGCACGTGAGTAGTCCAGATCAGGTTCCACTAATAGCCTTCGCCAAGCGTGACGGCGAGCAACACAGCATGAACCACGTGCACAATAATCGTGGCACAGACTTGTATGACATGCGGAAGAGCAACATAGGTCGGCATGTTAGCACCTTGGGTAGCTACAGGCTCCACTGCCTCACCAATGTGCGGATTCCAGCGCATTGACACTACCTAGGATGCCCTTCATAGAGATGTGGCCAACCTAAGCAGGTTACCCTTTATAGACGAGATCCAGCAGTCGAAGCCATTGTAGAAGTTCAACCCGTCACATTTTACCTTGTTTAGAGGAGATGAAGATCCGGACATACACTTGATGCATTACCGAACATGACCCTCTACACGCCAGCAATGACGCTCTCATATGCAAGATCTTTGCCACAACGCTACAAGGCGAGGCACAAGATTGGTTCCACACTCTGCCGCCACATTCAATCCGGAACTTTGATGAACTTTACTTGGTTTTTACTAAGGAATACTTATCCCACCACTTGATCAAGAAGAAGTTTGACCACCTTTTCAGCATGAAGAAGGACCTGAAGGAGTTGCTCAACACTTATATCAAGAGATTCAAGGTAGAGAAGACAAAGATCGTCGGATGCGATGATAGCATCGCATACTCAGCTTTCCGAAAGGCCCCAGCAGATCACCCACTTTTCAGATAATTGATTATAGATGGGAACTTATCCCTGGCAAACTCTTATACTTTGGCAGAAAAGCACTCCCTCTAGGATGAGGAAAAACACGCCCAGAAGCCGCTTGAGCAGCCGCGCAAAGACGCAAAACTGACTCAAAAGAAGGCGAGCGATAAACCGCTCAATAACAAAAACAAGCCAGGAAGCAGACGCAGGGACCGATCCTCGACGAATGGAGACATAACACCCAAGTCGTACACCAAGTTTTCAAGGAGTTGAAGATGAAGTCTTTCGCCCCATTAGTAGTTGTTGAAGTGCAAAATGACGAATCTACCTTCGCCCAATAGCAATCACATCAAGCAGGTCAGGAAGATGGTGTTAAGGTTGACAATTCCCTGGCAAATGAATTAGGATGGAAACTCGAAAAAGACACTGAGCACATTTTCCTTGACCCTAAGCAGCAGTCAGACCACGCTAAACACACATCCAAAGAAGATCTGAGCGATCCCTGATATAAAATCCCCCATTACTCTAAAGGAAATCCAAGGTCTGACTTGACGAGCAGCTGCACTAAGCTGATTCCTCTCATGACCTACCGACCGATGCAATCCAAGCCAGAAACAATGAAAGATTTATGCATCTATTTGGTAGTATCTAAACAACAATGATCTCTACCTTCATATGAAAAGAGCTGGGGGCCCTATCACTTGTATTCCACAGTTCAAAAGCTCTCCTCGATGCGGAAGCCAGATACTCGAAAATCAAAATTTTGATTTTGACACTAGTTGATGCAATCTGGAAGCTTAAGCCGTACCTTCAGACTTACGCAAGCATCGTCATGACACGATATTTTGCACAGCCCAAACGCACGATGTTAAAGGCACGAAAATTTGATGACCTCGAGTTGGGAAGATCTTATCATCGACTACATAGTTAATGGAACACTCTCCGCATACAGACTGGAGTCTAGGAAACTCCAGATGAAGGCAGCATGCTACTATATATGGAACAGCATGCTTGTTCGAAGATCCTTTTCAGGACTACACCTCAGCTGCCTATCGCCTCCCGAGGACCTGAAGATTCTTAGCTCAATCCACAAAAGCGTATGTGGAAACCACTCTAGAGGCCGCTCATTGGCGTAAAAAGCTCTCAACGCTGGCTATTACTGGCCAACCATCTATCAAGATGCCAAGGAATATGTACGAATAAGTGATAGCTGCCAGCGCTTCAAGCTCGTGCCCGTACTACCTGCTAACAAACTCCACTTGCAAATGAGCCTATGACTATTTATGCAGTGGGCGATCGACTTGGTAGGACCAATGTCGTATGCTACTGAGGGCAGAGGCATGATGATTATAGCGACCGACTACTTCACAAAATGGGTCAAAGCCGAACCTATGACAACGACTACCCAGACGGACATTGAGTGCTTTATATGGAAGAACATTATCTGCCGCTTTGGTATCCCACACTCCATCGTCACCGACAATGGTTCATAGTTCATGGGCAAAGACTTGGCGAAGTTATTCAAAAAATATGGCATCAAGCAGCACATGTCCACGCCCCGATATCCACAGGGCAACGGGCAGGCCGAGGCATCCAACAAGACCATCCTCGACTGTCTTAAGAAGACCGTCTTAGACAAAAAGGGCTAGTAGCCAGACGAGCTCCCCGGTGTTCTATGGGCAAATCGCACCACCAAAAAATGAGCAACTGGCGAAACTCCATTCTCCTTGGCGTATGGAACTAAGACAATAATTCATCCCAACGTCGTGGTACTAAGTATCATCACTGTACTGCTGAACTTTGAGCAGAACGAGAAGGAGATGGCCACTAACTTAGACTTGGTAAAGGAAGAGCACGATAAGGTTATCATCCGCATTACGACCTATCAGCAGTAGCTCCTCTCCAGCTACAACAATAGGGTAAAAATCTGGTAGTTTCAGCCATGAGCTTAGTCCTCAGAAAGGCCTTCATCACCGCCCGACGGGAAGGCTCCAAAAAGATAGCTCCTATTTGGGAAGGTTTGTACAAAATCAGCCGAGTAGGCAAAAATGGCAACTACACCCTCATCACTATGAGTGACAAAGAAATCGACAAACAAAAACCTGAGAAAGTACTACGTGTGACCTCCCACCATTCCTTGGACCCTGTTTAAGATGACAAAGTTTGAAGACTCAAGCAGCTCGACGAACAAGACCTCGCATGTCGAGGATTATCAGTTGTTATGCCATTACCACCTACAAGCAAAGTTAATAAAAGCCTTTATCTTTAACGAAGATTGATGGATTTATTAACAAGCCTGGGCCAAATGCATAAACAAACTGACTAACCCTGTAACAAGTAGAAGACGCCGCTACCCCGCATAGATGGTGTACGCTCTCCAGCGCGATAGGGTAAACTAATTCCCTGACACCCATCTGGGTAAGCTCTCCAGCGCGAGAGGGTACACTAATTCCCCTACGCGAGAGGGTAAACTAATTCCCCGACACTCATCAAGGTTAGCTGTCCAGCGCGAGAGAATAAACTAATTCCCCGACACCTATCAGGGTAAGCTCTTCAGCACGAGAGGGTAAACTAATCCAGAATATCTAGACGTGGATGGGTGGTACGACTGCTCAATTTCTCCTGAATGCAGCGACTACCTGAGCCCTACGACTCCCAGAATTGGCCAAAATAGTCATTCCACGAGAATAGACTTAGCCAACTGAAGGATTCAATTTCGCGGGACCCAGGTCTTTAACAGGAAAAGGCAATTAAGTGCAGGACCCCTGCCCATGAAAGATGTCGCGTGAACAAGATGGTTCGTCCTTGACATGCAAATCTTCATGAAGTGGCTTGATTTTAAAGTGTTGCAATACTAGTTAAGCGACCTGTGGGATCAAAGCTGCGATTCGGAAGGATATGGTATTTGATGAGAAACTTCGCTTACATCTCACGCCAACAAACGCCTCGAAGAGCTAGGGATGACGCTTGAAGTGGTTACGCGGGTCGTCTGCTTCTGTAAGTAAAACGCTCGGCCGATGACCTTACGGCTACAAGCCCAAAGTAGCCCGTAAGCCGAGACTTACACCTGCTATGTCCACACGAACTTGCCTGCTTACTTACAAGCAGCATTTCCGGCTAACAGTTTATGGTTTACGTTTTGTTGGGACAAAGTTGAGTGTCATGACTATAATAACTACACAGACTTCCTTTGCTTCCTACGAGAGGCACGAGCCCGGCCGATGGCTCTATAGGTCAAAAATCTCGCAACGTGCCCCAGGAGGGCCAAAGCTTAAGAAGCCACAAAGTCGAGTGTCACGATTATAACAGCTACGTAGACCTTCTCTATTTCCTACGAGACTGGCCAACGGCTTTATAAGTAAAAAAAAAATCTCACAACGTGCCCTAGGAGGGCAAAAGCTCAAGAAGCCACAAAGTCGAGTGCCATGACTATAGCAGCTACGCGGTCCTCCTCTACTTCCTATGAGAGGCACGAGTCTGGCCGACAATTCTATAAGTCAAAAATCTCGCAACGTGCCCCGGGAGGTCCAAGGCTCAATAAGTCATAAAGTCGAGTGTCATGACTATAGCAGCTACGTGGACCTGTTCTGCTTCCTACGAGAGGCATGAGTCTGGTCGACAGCTCTATAAGTCAAAAATCTCACAACACGCCCTGGAAGGGCTAAAGCTCACGAAGTTACCCAAAGCCAAAACTAAAGCCTAAGGTGACCATGTGAGTCAACTGCTACATTGGAGTAGCCCATTCAACTGCCTATCATATGACAAAGTTTTGCAAAACGCCTCAAGCAGGCAAGGCTCACGAAGCCCCAAAGCCGAAACTAAAACCTAAGTGACGACTTAGGATCAACTGCTTCGTTGAAGCAACTCACACAGCCGACCGTCCTACGATAAAGTTTCATAAAAGACATCGTGAAATGGAAGGATGAAGCAAAAACAAGGAAAGTTGTTTATTAAATTTCTAGCAAATTGATAAATCGGCTCGAAGGGTAACAAAGTTTAAGCAAAGCAAAACAAAAAGGAAAAGAAAAAACTCCTAAGTCTAAGCAAAAAGACTACTCCTTGGTAGCTTGCATAACCACTGGTTCCTCGACTGCCATGCCTTCAGTAGCTGCACCGCACCTAGCAGCTAAAGCTTCCATCAACTCATCCTCAGCCACCTCTGCCTAGACTGCCTGACCCTCAGCTACTTCACTAAAAGCAACCTCAAACAAGAAATCAAGCAGTTTAACTGGAGAAATGGAGAAAGTCTCGAAGTCTTTATTGAAAAACCCATTATCTGATGGCCTGCCTTGAAGATGGTCTACATAGCCAAGCTTGTAGAAATTGGCTTGACAATAAGCAAGCATCATTTTGTGACCAACTTTCTCATTCTTCAGTTGCGCATTCTCCTCAACAAGGCCAGTGTGAGCACTTTGCAGCTTATCCAGTTCATTTTCAGGTTCTCGCTAGCAGACAGCGCATCTTACAGATCCATCTCCTTGGACTCAAGCTTATTGGCAACCTCCTTGAGACGAGAAACTTCAGCATGCATAAAGATAAGCTCCTCATCCTCGGTAAAGCAAGCAGATCGTAGCTCTGAATTGACATGCTCAAGGTCCTCGACCAACGGAGAAACACAACTGACTTCCTTTTCTACAGCTTCCAACATCATCTGACACACTTAGCCTAACATTCAAATGGGCAACCTCCTGATAGGCGATCTCCAACTGCAAAGAAGTAGGGGCAGTGATAAGCTCATATTTATATATATTTTATATCAAATTCACCTGTCTTTTCTTGGTTAGTTCCTTATATTTTTGAGTTATTTACTTTGTTTTTGTGTTTTGTAGGATTTTTCAAGTAAAGAAAAGAAAAATAACACAAGTGGAATTTTAAGTAATGTATTCGTCAAAACTGCCTGTGCAGGTCAGCTGACTTTGGAAGCAAGTTACGGACAGCTCAGAATGAATTAGAGAATTAGCCTTATATTCTTGGAAAGCTACGGATGTCTATTTTCTGGAGCATTTCGCGGATTGTTAATATCATTTTTCTAGAAAAAGTTATGGTCGTTCTAACACTAAATGGTTCCCAGGAGGCTGAGCAGTTTGTAACCGACAAGAAAGCATTGAAAGCAATAAATCCTATAAAACTAACAGCCAAAACTGATGCAGCCAAGAACAAGCCAGCTAACACCTATTCAAATATCAGAGGAAATGAAAAATTAAGTGAGAGGAATGGGCATAAAGGCTGCCCAAAGAGTTACAATTGTTTTAGCATTTCCTCCCACTTATTGTCATCACTAAATGGCTGTTAGTGGGGTGAGTTACGGAGAAAAAACTGTGGCAGCAGAAAAGAAGAAAAGACCTACAAGTTGCAGCAAAGGGGGAGAAAAAGTGTGAAAAAAAAAAGATAGAAAAAAAAGGAAGGAAGCAAGGGAAAAAGGCAAGGCTGCTGCGTTGGGGAAGGAAGGAAAGGAAGGAGGAAATCTTGGCATTCCCTTCTCTCGGTTTTATCTTCTCAAACTCATTTCTTTCTTTTGGTTTAATTTGAGAATTATGTGTAACTAATTTTTAATAGTTAGGGGCTGTTTTGAAGCCCTGAATATGATTGCAAGTTTGTTATGACATTTCGTTTGAATTACTTTTACGAATGGATGAAAATTGGTTCACTACTTGTCTCATTGATGAATTCTTTTTGTGTTTTCTACGGATGCATACTTAGTAAGCATATCTAGGATTCTAATGCTATGAATGTGTGTGCCTGCCCTTGTCGAATGAGGACCTACATATGTTCTAGAGTAGTACCTGTTAATTGCGATTAACATGTGAATCAATTTCTAGGATAAGTAAGATAACGCTAGTACTTACGATGCCTTGTGATGACTCAAACTCTTTTCATTCTTAATGATTTCTACTTGTTAAATCTATAAACACACCATTCTAGATTGCACGTTAGGCACTAAGTTAAGTTGAAAACGCCATTCTCTTAACATATTACATAAGAAAGAGTAATAGGTTGCGTTCTAACATTGAGCCAACTTGAGCATCTTCATCCGGAAATAGAAGGAATTTGAATGAAACATAACATGTTTGCATGATTATTTGGTGGTGGATAGTAATTCCCCTAACTCGTTTTTCTTAATTTGCGAACTACTCAAAAATTTAACTCTGTTCTGTTTTTGTTCGATTTAATTTAAATAGCAAATCAACTCAAAAATTTGTGTGAGTCTAGCTCTGTGTGTCTAGTATCCACATATAAAATTTCGTAGACTTTAGATAAGTGTAAGTCAGTCTAATAATTATTTTTCGGTGGCTGGTCAGAAGGGACAGCAGCCCAGTTTTTGTGACATTTTAAGTAGTTAGATAAAACAATCTTCTGCAGGAAAGACCCTTATTTTCATATGCTACAATTGACAAATCTTAGTGTTAATAAGGAAAATCAATAGGACATTTGTGTGCGACTTTGTGGTGTGCTTTTAATCCTATCAAATTTTTGGCGCCATGTCGCCGGGGATTGTTATTTCTAATTACTTATTTTTTATTGTTTTCTTTTCTTGTCTAATTAGTGTTTTTGTTTTTATTTCAGGTACTCTTCATAGTATATGCATACTCGAAGGTCCAAGAGCATTGATCTATCTTCCTACGATCCTGAGGTTGAACGAACATTTCGAAAGCTTCGAGGAACAATCAAGCAGAAGCGTGCATCGGTGTCTTTACCACCATCTTCTCCACCACATTTGAGTGAGGAAGAGGAGGAAGAACCACCAGAAGGCATGGCTGATAACCGTACTTTGAGGGAGTTGGCAACACCTAATACGGATCAACAACCATTGTGCATCACATATCCAAATGCAGAAGGAGGATTTGAGCTTAAGTCCGGCATGATTCACTACTTGCCTAAGTTCCATGGCTTCTTAACAGAGGATGCCAACAAGCATCTCATGGAGTTTCATGTAGTATGCTCGGGAATGAGACCAGCCAATGTGGATGAGGAGCAAGTCAAGTTGAAGGCATTCCCATTTACATTAGAAGCTAAGGCAAAGGAGTGGCTTTATAATTTACCTCCAGGATCAATGAACACATGGAACCAGGTGAAGCAAGCATTCTTAGAGCAATATTTTCCGGCCAAAAAAGCTGCAAGCATAAGGAAAGACATATGTGCAATCCGACAACAACATGGAGAGCCCTTTGGAGATTACTATGAGCGATTCACACATTTGGTTGCATCTTGTCCTAATCATCAAATTTCAGAGCATATTTTAATACAATATTTTTATGAAGGATTGTGTGGTACTGATCGTGTAATGCTTGATGCAGCAAGTGGATGAGCATTCATGGACAAGACACCAACAAATGCTAAGGCATTATTAAAGAACATTGCTGGCAACACACGACAATTTGGAGGGAGAGATGAGCTACCTCTTAAGAAAGTTAACGAGGTAAGTGCTAACTCTAGTATTGAATTGCAATTAGCTAACTTGACTAATCTTGTGCAACAGGTTATGGTGGCTCCAAAATAGGTGTGCGGTGTTTGTTCAATGATGGGACATGCCACAGATATGTGCCCTTCGTTAATGGATCAAGGTGGTCTTGAGCAAGCTAATGTGTTAGGAGGGTTTCAGGGGCAACAAAGACAAAAGTATGATCCATACTCCAACAACTATAACGCAGGATGGCGCGATCATCCACACTTAAAATGGAACAATCAAGACAACGGACAACAATCTGTTCCCAACAACTATAACCGTCCACCTGGCTTCTTTCAAGCAAGACCGCAGGCACCATTTCAGCCTCAACAACAACAAGCTCCAAGTAAGTCTCTTGAGGATTTAATTGCTTCTTTAGCTAACTCTACTCAATCTCATCAACAGAAAACAAACAAAGCAATTGAAAACCTTGAGCGCCAAATGAGTCAGTTAGCGAGTTTGATGGGGCAACAACACCAAAGCAATTCCCCTAACTCGTTTTTCTTAATTTGCGAACTACTTAAAAATTTGTCTCTGTTCTGTTTTTGTTCGATTTAATTTAAATAGCAAATCAACTCCAAAAATCCCAAAAATTTGTTTGAGTCTAACTCTGTGTGTCTAGTATCCACATATAAAATTTCGTAGACTTTAGATAAGAGTAAGTCAGTCTAATAATTATTTTTCGGTGGCTGGTCAGTAGGGACAGCAGCCCAGTTTTTGTGACATTTTAAGTAGTTAGATAAAACAATCTTCTGCGGGAAAGACCCTTATTTTCAAATGCTACAATTGACAAATCTTAGTGTTAATAAGGAAAATCAATAAGACATTTGTGTGCGATTTTGTGGTGTGCTTTTAATCCTATCAGGCAGAGACATCAGACCCTTTCAAAACAGCAAGTTCAGATTCGAGTTTCTCGATCTTTTCAGCAACCGAGCGAAGTTAAGCCACCAAAGGCACTTTGGCCTCCATAGCACACTTGATAGCATCCTGATCAACGCGCATAGACTTAGCTACCAGGATCAAAGTCTTATGCATTGTAGCAATTAGGAAGGGCTTCATTGAGTAGGCAGGACGCTTCACAAAGGAGTTTGAGCATATGACAACTTTCCCAACACTATCAATAAACTTGGTGTATGCATCTACGTCCTCAAGCAAGTCAGCCTTCAGCAGTGCACAAACCTCAAGAAACTTTCTAGCCTCAGACTCGGTGGATCTCTCACAACTGTCCATGTGAGTAGATTTCCCTTTCTCAGTAAACGAGTTAATCACGGCAGAAAGAAGAATAGGCTGATAGGAGCATATTCATGCGACTTAAATGGCTTGTTCTCGTGCATTTACGTTATGTTTCTCTCGTTATTTTAGTCCTTTATGTTTCTTTTGTGTGTTTTCAGGTTCTAAGGACCTAGGGAGCAAGAAAGTGCATTTTGAGGCCATTTGGAGCATTTTTAGGCATGGATTGGATAGCTTATCCATGGAGCCAAGAAGATGGACGAATTTGAAGGCCTTGTATGCACTTGAAGACACAAAACAATGGCCCTAACCCAATTACATT
The DNA here is from genome assembly GCF_019419815.1 of Pyrus x bretschneideri. Classification (NCBI taxonomy): domain Eukaryota; kingdom Viridiplantae; phylum Streptophyta; class Magnoliopsida; order Rosales; family Rosaceae; genus Pyrus; species Pyrus x bretschneideri. Next base: position 128,655 of record NW_025999442.1, read on the forward strand.
CACCTTGCCTTGGGCTTAACACATTATGCCATACAAACCAACCTATTTTAGGCCCATTCTATGTACTTAAACCCTAGCCCTTTAAACTAGTTCATTTATCACTTATCAAACCATTCACTTATCACTCACCACATATCATTCACTTATCACTTAACATATCATTCATTTATTTCACTTCCATACTCCTCTTAATTCCACATGCATTCTCACACATGCACATCATTCACTCACATTTCCACCATTCATTCTTTATTCCTTTCCAAACATCTCACATGCATTTCTTCATTATTTCCTAACCCTACATGCATTATTTATTGCATCTTCACATGCATTCACACACACTAACCTAGTCATCAACACATGCACTTCCACCTTTCATCCACAATGATTCATGATTCATTCACTTTGCATCCTTTAATTCAATCACATACTTTCCCATTGTATAATACATCCACATGCATCTTTAACCAACAAACATTACAATCACATGCATTCACACACCATCTTCCCTTTTACAAAATACATTGCCGTGCCTTCCCTTCACAATTTCAGCTTTCCTCCTTTTAATTCCACATGCATTCACTTCATCATTACACCACCACTCATTCTTTAAATCCACATGCACATTCAATCATTCATTCAAGCCCCCTTGTGCCATGTTTCACCCTTTGTTCCCACCTATCACATGCATCATCATCAAACAAACTCTAATTGCCGTGGGTTCCCTTTGCTCCCCTTGTGCAATTCCAGTTTTCACATGTGTCCTAGCTGTTTTTCCATCATTCCTCCACACAAATGCTTAAACAAACAGCCATATGTTCCCTCCACTACCCCTATAAATACCCTAGCATTCATTCATTCACTCCCCATTCAATTCATATCTCATTTTCATACACTTCACACAACACAAACACAACCCTTGTGCCGCAAATCCCCTTCCATTTCTGTGCAGTTTTTCTCCTCCATTGCAGCCACTATCCAACCACTTCCCATCCCTCCAAAACACTTCACATAATCCCCAAAGTTCACCTAGACCTTGTGCTACAACAACGAGGAAGAAAAGAGTGCCTAAACGTTCATACAATTCAAGTTTGAGTTGTTGGAATTTTTAGGTGTTTCTTTGATTTCAAAGTTTAAATTTAATTCTCTTTGTTTTGTACGTATGAGAATGGAAGAGAAGAGTGCCTAAACGTTTATACAATTCAAGTTTGAGTTGTTGGAATGTTTAGGGGTTTCTTTGATTTCAAACTTATGAGGAACTAAACCCCCTTTAGCTAGGGGGTGATTCAAAACTATGTTTATATTTGCAATATGAATTGATTAACTTTCGTTGGAATTTCATAAGTTGTGGATTCAATTTGTTTAACCGTTTGATTGATAATTTATTTATGAATGTTTATTAAGAATGCGCGCTTAATTTTCATGCATGAATATGACGCTAGAATATAAGTGAATTTCATCTAATCGTTATGAACTTATATTCACAAGTAGTGGAGGTTGCTTATAAACAATCGCGTTAAACGAATTCTTGGCATAAGTTTCATGCGTATTCCATAGTAACGAATGCATCGTCAATGTTTATGATTTCCGTTGAACTTAATGATCTTTGTTGAATGTCTCTATCATGCGTATTCCATAGTTAGGGACTTTGATTAAGAATAATTTGGTTGTAATGCGTTTTCCATTCAATCCAACGAATCTAGGGAAATCTGAAAGTTAATTTAAGCGGACCTAATTAACTTGGAGCATTGAGTTTCACAACTTATCGAAAGACCAACTGAGAATCAATTTTGTATGCAAGTGTAACATGTGTGGAGAAGAACCCCTTGGCTATTCCATCATCCATATTTTTATCACATTCATATTTACATTTTGCCTTTAATTATATTCTGTCTTTTTAATTTAATATCGTCCAACCACAATTCCCCCCCCTATTTTGTTAAGTCTTAATCATTCGTATATGTTTTATTTTTGTATCTTTAAGCTTTTGGAGTCATAAATAAATGCAAATTCATCTAAATCAAGTTCTAGCTTCTATTTGAGTCAATTTGATTGTTTTAGACAATTTGAGTTTTTCAAAGCCATTCTGAGTCATAGTAGTCTTGTTAAGAGTATTTTAATTTAGTTTTTATGTTTTTAAGTCAATTTAGAAGGTTTTAGCAAGCCCTCCTAATCCCCGGTCTAGAACGATCCCTCACTTATCCATTCTACTACAATTGTCAAACGAGGGTTTAATTTGAGTGTCAAGTAAATTTCGCATCAAATTTTGGCGCCGTTGCCGGGGATTAGCAACTTTGCTAATCCTTTGTCTTTATTTTTATATATATATATATTTTTTTTTTTTTTTTTTTTTTTTTTTAGTTTTTCGTGCATTCTTATTTCAGATTCTTAGTTTGTTTGTTTCCTTGTTTTTTTTTAGGTACTGTGTATGACTCGTCGCTCTCGGCCTATTATAGAGAACATCTCCGACTTTGACGGTGATTTTGAACGCACTTTGAGGAGAACGAGGAGTCAACAAGAGCCACCACAACCTCCACCACAACCTAGGCTTGAAGAAGACGAAGTCGGTGTAGAAGAAAAGCCCACGGATCAGATTTTTGAAGAAGAACAAGCCATGGCAGCAGATAATAGAACCATCAAGGAGCTTTCGGCCTCGGGTTTGGATAATGCATTGCCTCTTTGTATCCAATACCCCACGGCTGCAGAGGGGAAGACTGACGAATTTGAACTCAAATCCAGTTTGTTACACCATATTCCGAAATTCCATGGCTTGTCTATGGAAGACCCCAACAAACACTTGAAGGAGTTCGAGGTGGTTTGTTCGAGCATGACCCCCGTCAATGTGGATGGGAGTATACTGAAGATGAAGGCCTTTCCATTTTCACTTATGGACAAGGCCAAAGATTGGCTCTACGAACTAGCCCCGGGAACTGTGACTTCGTGGGAGAGTATGAAGCGTGCTTTCTTGGAGAAATTCTTCCCTACTTCGAGAGTGATTCTCCTACGGAAGAAAATTAGTGGTATTCAACAGAACCATGGTGAGACATTCCCGGCTTATTATGAGCGCTTCAAAGGCCTTGTAGCTTCATGTCCTCAACATCAAATGAAGGAGGAACTTCTCCTTCAATACTTCTATGAGGGCCTTCTTCCTATCGAACGTCAAATGCTTGATGCATCAGCGGGAGGAGCATTGGTGGACAAAACACCAAGGGATGCCAAGATGCTCATAGCCAACCGAGCGCTCAACGCTCAACAATATGAAGGAGTGGGCCAAAGGGAAGCCCCACGGCAACAAAGTGTAAATGAGGTGAGTGTTATTTCTGAAATTCAATCACAGCTTGCTAATCTTACTTCTCTTGTTTCTCAGGTTGTGATTGGTCCAAAAGCACAAGAACACCAAGTTTGTGGCGTATGCTCAATTCAAGGGCATCCATCCGACAAGTGCCCTCAACTAATCGAGAATAGTGGGTGGGAATCTGCCAATGCAATTGGTTTCCAAGGACAAAATCAAAACAACCCATACTCTAACACTTACAATGCCGGATGGAGGGACCATCCAAACTTCAAATGGAGGGAGCCACAACAAACTGCCCAACAAGGAGGATTTAGGCCAAACCCCCCTGGTTTTTATTCCAAGCCGTATGCACCCCAACAATCCCAACAACCTTCGGCATCATCTCATTCAGGTACGTCTTTGGAAAGTAATCAAGCTATGCAATTACTAACCTCTATTTCACAGGGGTTGCAAAATCAAAACAACCGGATAGAAAATAACGAGAAGGAGATGATGGATATGAAGAAACAAATAGGGCAGATTTCTGAGTTCCTTGGACAGATTAGAGAACAAGGAAAGCTTCCTAGCTCAACCACAGTCAATCCAAAGGGAGGATTCGAATCCGCCAAGGCCATCACCCTAAGGGGTGGAAAAAAAGTTGGGACCGAGCCAAACAATCCCAAATCTACCCAGAAAGTAGATGAAGAGACGACACAACCTGAGGCAGATCACCCTAACTCGGCCAAATCAGGTAATTTAAGTTCAAATTCATGTACTTCACGTCCTAATCTGCCCAATGTACCTTTTCCTCGCAGGTTCATGCAAGAAAAAAAGGAAGAAAGCGAGAAGGACATTCTTGAAACGTTCCGGAAGGTGCAAGTGAACATACCGCTTCTCGATGCAATCAAACAGGTTCCAAAGTATGCTAAATTCCTCAAGGACCTATGCAATACAAAGAGAAGAAGGGCAAACAAAGAGGTAGTGAAGGTAAGCGAGAATGTGTCCGCTGTTTTGCAACGTAAACTGCCTACCAAGTGCAAAGACCCCGGTAGTTTCACAATTCCTTGTGTGATTGGACATAATCGTTTTGAACATGCCATGCTTGATTTAGGTGCATCCATAAATGTCATGCCTTATTCTATTTATGCATCTATGAATTTGGGTGAATTAAAACAAGATGGTGTAATTATACAATTGGCCGATCGTTCTAACGCGTATCCAAAAGGAGTTTTGGAAGATGTGCTTGTGCAGGTGAACCATTTAATTTTTCCGGCTGATTTCTACGTCCTAGACATGGAGGATTCAGCCCATTCTACATCTTTGCCGATTCTCCTTGGTAGGCCATTCATGAAGACGGCCCGAATGAAGATTGATGTATACAAAGGCACCTTGACAATGGAATTCGATGGGGAAGTGATTGATTTTAATATTTCTGAAACTATGAGATATCCCGTTGATGACCATTCTTGTTTTTCCATTGATGTTATCGATTCTTTGGCGCAGGTATACCTTGAAGAATTGAACGAGGACGCCCTGGAAACAACCATCACTAAGGCCATAGAGCGCAAAAATGAAGGATTTGGGCCAATGCAAGGCCACGACAAGGAGGAGGAATTCTTTGCCATGGGTTCTAGTGAAGAAATAATTGAGGTTGTGGCAGCCCTTGAGTCATTGCCACAACAATATGGTAAGGTTCCACTCTCACTTTCAAATTCGATTTCCACTAAGATGCTACCTTCTGTTGTTCAGGCACCATCGCTTGAACTTAAGCCGTTGCCGGACCATTTGAAGTATGTGTTTTTGGGAGAAAGCGAAACATTGCCCGTCATCATTTCATCAAGTCTCACGGCAATGGAGGAGGAGAAGCTTGTGAGGGTGCTGCGAGAGCACAAAACGGCCATAGGGTGGACTTTGGCCGACATTAAAGGAATAAGCCCTACCACATGCATGCACCGTATACTTCTTGAGGAGGGGACTAAGCCATCCCGAGAGGCTCAACGCCGTCTCAACCCTCCGATGATGGAAGTGGTGAAGAAGGAAATAATCAAGCTTTTGGATTGCGGAGTGATCTACCCTATCTCCGATAGCCGTTGGGTCTCTCCAGTTCAAGTCGTTCCCAAGAAGTCCGGAGTAACTGTTATCAAGAATGATGAGAATGAGCTCGTGCCTACACGCATTCAGACTGGATGGCGAGTATGTATCGATTACCGGAAGCTAAATGCCATGACTAGGAAAGATCACTTTCCTTTGCCATTCATCGACCAGATGCTCGAAAGGTTAGCCGGTCATGCCTTTTACTGTTTTCTTGATGGATACTCTGGATATAACCAAATTGTGATAGCCCCGGATGATCAAGAGAAGACCACATTCACATGTCCCTTTGGAACATTTGCTTATCGTCGCATGCCATTTGGCTTATGCAACGCACCGGCCACTTTCCAAAGGTGTATGGTAAATATATTTTCCGATTTTGTTGAAAAGATCATTGAGGTTTTCATGGATGATTTCAGTGTGTTTGGGAGTTCATTTGATAATTGCTTGGATAATCTAACCTTAATTTTGAAACGATGTGTCGAAACTAGCCTTGTCTTGAATTGGGAGAAATGTCACTTTATGGTGAAACAAGGTATAGTTTTAGGACATATTGTTTCAGAAAAAGGAATTGAAGTAGATAAATCGAAAATAGACCTTGTACGTCACTTACCCTCTCCTACTTCGGTTAGAGAGGTACGTTCGTTTCTTGGCCATGCAGGGTTCTATAGGCGTTTTATCAAGGACTTCTCCAAGATGTCCAACCCTCTTTGCCGATTGCTTCAAAAAGATGTGCCATTCAAGTTTGATGAAGAGTGTAATTCGGCATTTAACCAACTCAAGGAGAAGCTAGTCTCGGCCCCCATTATTGTACCTCCAGATTGGAGCCTTCCGTTCGAGCTCATGTGCGATGCATCCGACTATGCATTAGGAGCTGTTCTAGGACAAAGAAGAGACAAGCGGCCGCATGTCATATACTATGCCTCTCGGACTCTCAATGATGCCCAATTGAACTACTCCACGACGGAAAAAGAACTTCTAGCTGTGGTTTTTGCTTTAGATAAATTCCGTTCATATTTAATTGGTACTAAAGTAATCGTTTATTCTGATCATGCAGCTTTGAGGTACTTGCTCACGAAAAAGGAAGCAAAGCCGAGGCTTATCCGTTGGATTCTTCTTCTTCAAGAATTTGATATTGAAATCCGAGATAAGAAAGGAAGTGAGAATGTAGTGGCTGACCATTTAAGCCGAATGATCCACGAGGAGCATGAACATGCCGTACCTATCCCTGAAACTTTTCCCGATGAGCAGCTGCTATCCATTGAGGTAAGTGAACCATGGTATGCAGATTTAGTGAATTACTTGGTGGCTAAACAAATTCCCAATGAACTAAACAAGCACCAACGTGATAAGCTTAAAAATGATGCACGTTTCTATGTTTGGGATGACCCTTATTTGTGGAAGTATTGCTCAGATCAAATTGTACGTAGATGTGTGCATGATTCTGAATTTCACTCAATTCTAAGCTTTTGTCACACATATGCATGTGGTGGTCATTTTGGCACACAACGCACTGCCCTTAAGGTTCTAGAGTGTGGTTTTTATTGGCCGACTATATTTAGGGATGCTAGAACCTTTTGTATGTCTTGTGATCGTTGCCAACGAATGGGTAACATAGGTACCAAGGACCAAATGCCGCAAACCCCTGTCTTTAATGTTGAAATTTTTGATGTTTGGGGCATTGATTTCATGGGCCCTTTCCCTCCATCTTATGGTTTCACTTATATCTTGCTAGCCGTTGATTATGTTTCTAAATGGGTGGAAGCAAAAGCCACCCGTACTAACGATTCTAAGGTGGTTGCAGATTTCGTGAAAACTAACATTTTTGCTAGGTTTGGAATGCCGAGAGTAATCATAAGTGATGGAGGGTCTCACTTTTGCAATCGGACCATTGAGGCGTTGCTAAGAAAGTACCATGTCAACCATAAGGTCTCCACACCTTACCATCCTCAAACAAATGGCCAAGCCGAGGTGTCTAACCGAGAAATCAAACAAATTTTGGAGAAGACCGTTGGACCAACAAGGAGGGATTGGAGCTTACGTTTAGATGATGCACTGTGGGCATATCGTACGGCATACAAAACACCCATTGGGATGTCACCTTTTCGGCTCGTCTATGGTAAGCCATGTCATTTGCCTGTAGAGTTAGAGCACAAGGCACATTGGGCCGTGAAGATTTTCAACATGGACATAGATGCAGCGGGAGTTCATAGGAAGCTCCAATTGAATGAACTTGAGGAGATTCAGAATGAAGCCTATGAGAATGCCCGGATGTACAAAGCCAAGACCAAAGCATTCCATGATAAAATGATTCGAACCAAGACCTTCACAGTTGGGCAGAAAGTGTTACTTTTTAACTCTCGCCTACGTTTGTTTCCTGGTAAGTTGCGTTCCAAATGGATTGGCCCGTTTGTTGTTACTAATGTTTTCCCTCATGGTGCAGTGCAAATCAAAAGTTCAAGGACGCAGCAAGAATTCAAAGTGAATGGGCATCGATTGAAGCCCTATTACGAGACATTTGAGGAGCATGTTGTGGAGGAGGTACCCCTCCATGCCGTGGAACCTAGTCAAGCTTAAACGGAGGTACCGTCCGGCTGCAAGACGTAAAAGAAAGCGCTTAGTGGGAGGCAACCCATGCATCCGAATAGAGAAGAACTTGGAAACCCCTTTACGAAACTTATTTTTATTCCTTTCTTTTTCTTTACGGTCTTTACTTTGCTTTCTTTCTCGTATTTGTTTATTTGCTTGCTCTGTTGTGACTTTCTGCTTAAAACATTGAGGACAAAGTTTGATTTAAGTGTGGGGGGGTAAACAATTTGTATTTGCATGAATTTCGTGGGATTTATTCACCTATCACTTAGAATGTTGTTTCTTGCTGTTTTAAGCGTTTTTAGAGTGTTTTAGTGTGTTTTATAGTGTCTTGGTATAAAACTCCGAAAATTTAAAAAAAAAAAAATAATAAATAAATAAATAAATAAATAAATAAATAAATTATTAAAATTCTTTTCTTTGTTGCTATTTCGTTTTTGACTTGTTAGGTTGTTTAGTTGTTATTGTTTGTTTGTTTATTAATTCTGTGAGTCTATGATTGTAACATTAAGAAAATGTTTTGTTTATTGATAGGCACTGCTAAACAAAGAAAGATGGAGCCTTCACAAAGGGCGTTTACTTGAAGCCCCACTACTGGGCAAAACTCTCGGAGCGGGAGGCATCGGAGCAGAAGACATCGGAGCAGAAGGCATCGGAGCGGAAGGCATCGGAGCGGGAGCATTCCAGGCCCCAATACTTGGCCAAACGCTGGACGAGCCAGGAAAAATGTGCCTCTGGAAGTAAGCCGAAAGCCTTTGACGGTCACTTTGACGGTCACTTTGCATTCGAACATTGGATTCTTGCAGCTCATCAAGCTTCCTCTTCATGCCCGTTGAATAGTTGTTTGCAAGCACATGCAAACTTCTATTCTCATACTTCAGCTGCTTGATCTCTTGCTTGAGACTTTCCACCTCTGCCATCAATGATTCCACCTGACGGGAGCGGGCAAGCAGGCGTTGGCCCATATTGGACACAGAGCTCGCACACTGAACACTAAGTGCGAGGGACTCTTGAACGGCCAACTCATCGGACCGTCCTGACAGCAGCCTACTATCTTTTGGAGTGAGGAGGTTCTTAGCTACTATTGTAGCTGTTGTGGCGTCCTGCATCACGGAGTCTTCACCTGTGAGAGGACCGTTAGAAGAAAAGAAAGAAGGGCGCCATACGTTACCTTGACGCGGCGCGCCCGTATCACTGCTAAGGCTCAATTCCAAGCTAAGGTTCGATGAGTTTGCCATTTTTCAAAAGTGTTCAAAGAGAAGGGATGGAGTTAAATTTCAAAGGGTCGGAGTCGATTTTCAAGAATGGGAAGTCTTCAGAGTGTGTTTGTTGTGGTGATCGATAGCTCTATAAAAAGCCAAGGCGACGCGTCCACCGATTCAAGAAGCCGGAATTTCCGGCGTAATTTAGGCGTTGCTTTCTTGGCTTTTCAGAAGACGCACGTGGAGGCCATCATCGCAACTACACCTCTTTAGCCGACAAGCGCAAAGTTCGGTGACGCTTTCTCTGCTTTTCAGAAAACGCGTGCAGCTTTGTCAAAAGGAGCCGCATCTGCACTACCACGTGTCTTTCAGAAAGCGAAGGGGCGTCGTTCAGAAATCGAAGGGGCGCCTGTTCAGAAATCGAAGGGGCGCCTGCTCAGAAATCGAAGAGGCGTATTCAAAGATCGAAGAGGCGCCACTATTTCAAAAAGGCGGATTTGCGGGATCAAAACGTTTGTCGACAAGGGTAAAAAGTACCACCACTTGCTATTATCTCTATATATGTCGACCTTCATTTTGTTTTTGGCAAGGTAAAACCTGAAGAAAATGCCCAACTCTTCCTCACCTCTGAGGGAGCACTCCCAGCAAAGCCTTTCGAAATACTCAATTCTTTCTTCTTCCCCAAAGATGATACCAGATGCCTGGAGTACAGATGACCCAGGAGGAAACGGCGGATTGAAATACGCTGATTCATTCACCGCTTCTTCAAAAGCAAAGGTATCTCATATCATCAAGGTCAAAAGCAAAAGTATCTCATATCATGCTCTTTCCCTGTCCTTTTCTTTGTCCTTGTTCTTACTCGTATGGCAAAGTGAAAGAAGCAATCAGCCGGCACTTGGAGTCAGTCTTCCGATCTGGAGCCAACTGCCTGGAATCTATTCCTGATTGCTTACCTAGCGTTGCTCTCGAGTAGTCATCTTCAACGGTTGATACACTTCCAGAGAAGGGACCACTCCTGCACAGATTGAACAAAGAAACAGATAAAAGGGATAAGCTCAGACCTTCGGGGGAGACCAAAAGAACCATCCTGCTGCCCAGTTCAAGAAGTAGCACAAAGGAAAATCAACGATGGGCAGAAACCAGTTCAAGAGTAAGCCTGTGGAATCACCAAGATAAAGCCTCAATGCAATTATCAAGGAGAAGATGGAATTTACACTCTATAACCAGATTTGCGTCCCTAAACTCTTCTCTTTGTTAATCATATTATGCCATGTTTAGTATGTTTAAGTGCTTTTTGTGTATTTACTTATGCTTTGTGTGAATCTATGCTTAAAACATTGAGGACAATGTTTGATTTAAGTGTGGGGGGGTAACTAAGTATATTTGATACAAATTCGTTGGATTTTATCACCTATCACTTCACATGTTGTTTCTCACTGTTTTAAAAACTGTTTTAGTGTGTTTTGTCTTAAAAATTCGAAAATCCCATAAAAATTTGAAAAATTGTTTTGAAAAACCCAAAAAGAGTTGTTTTTGTGTGTGTGTTTGTGTCTTAGGGTACCTTCCAACACAATGATGAGGATTTGGTTTGTAATTGCATGACTGTTAAAGAGAATTATAAACATAGAGAAAAGTTTGATTTACTCTTGGTATATGCTTGGTTATGGTTATAATGTATGACTTCACATGCAATCATAAAAGAAAATTTAGTTTTTGTAACATGCCTGAAGGAAGGAACTCAAACAAATGCTACAACCCTGAGAGACTTGAGCCTATAACGTTCTTTGGAGAGTATAATCTGTGATTTCTTGTTTTCTAAAATCGTTGCATGATCTCATTATTCTTTGCTTGGTTACTGCTTAGAAGGCGTTTCATCATATAGTTCCAAATGCTAGAACTCATGCCCATTTCATTCAAAGCATGTTATTGATTTGCATAACATATATCAAGATGAAGTTGTATAGTTGCCACCATAGCAAAATAGCCTCGCTTCCCATATTTCGTATATGTTGTAAGTTTTACCCCCGTTGAGCCATGTTAACCCATGTTCTTTGTTAACCCACTTTATCTTCGCCTAACTTAGAATATGATCGTCCTTACCCTTGTTCTTAAAAGATAGTGAGTATGACTTAATTGAATTCCTTTTGAGTTACATTATGAAAGAAAATAAGTGTGGGGGAGAGAATGTTTAAGTGTTTTTGTTTTGGAGATTCAAAAAAAAAAAAAAAAAAAAAAAAAAAAAAAAAAAAAAAAAGAGAAAAGAATAAGTGATTGAAGAAAGGTTCCAAAACACCAATTCTGGGCGTAAATTGTCTAAATTCTCCCTTTTTGTTCAAAAGTTGAGTTTTCATTCAAAAGTGAATTCTAAGTTGATTCAAATGCTTTGCTCACTATTTCTTTAAGAACCTTTGTTTTCCATATCCCTTCTTTGTTATCCACATACCCCAAGCCCCGTTACAACCCTTGACTTCTATCTTGAGTGTTGTGTATTTCAATTTGTGGAGTTTGAACTTGGTATGAGCTTATGGTGTCACTGGTTCTCGCGTCTAAGTAGTAGCATTCCATTCATGAGATCATATCTAAACTTGATTATTAACTCCAGAATTTGCGTTCTTTGTGATACATATATGTGAGTGTCGTTTTCATGTTTACATCAATCTTCTCACATATGACTAGATTAGGGTGTGTAGTTAGAGAATCTGAGTAAAAATTGAGTGCATATCTTGAAAGAAAATGAGCAAATTCTCTAAGGCATGTTACTACATTCAAAACATGGTTTTAAATGCTTAATTGTGAACTAGTATATGGTAACTATGATTAAGAATGTACTTAAGTGTGAAGATGACTAAAATCTGTGAGAATGATGATTTTTAACATGTCATGTGCATTGGAAATCCCTAAGACGGTTGTTGGAAGGTTTAGGTTGTGTTTTACGTGTTTAGTGTCGTTTTGTTTATTTGTTTTTATTCTGTTTTGCTCGAGGACTAGCAAAAGCTAAGTGTGGGGGTATTTGATAGGAGCATATTCATGCGACTTAAATGGCTTGTTCTCGTGCATTTACGTTATGTTTCTCTCGTTATTTTAGTCCTTTATGTTTCTTTTGTGTGTTTTCAGGTTCTAAGGACCTAGGGAGCAAGAAAGTGCATTTTGAGGCCATTTGGAGCATTTTTGGGCATGGATTGGATAGCTTATCCATGGAGCCAAGAAGATGGACGAATTTGAAGGCCTTGTATGCACTTGAAGACACAAAACAATGGCCCTAACCCAATTACATTCACCTTGCCTTGGGCTTAACACATTATGCCATACAAACCAACCTATTTTAGGCCCATTCTATGTACTTAAACCCTAGCCCTTTAAACTAGTTCATTTATCACTTATCAAACCATTCACTTATCACTCACCACATATCATTCACTTATCACTTAACATATCATTCACTTATTTCACTTCCATACTCCTCTTAATTCCACATGCATTCTCACACATGCACATCATTCACTCACATTTCCACCATTCATTCTTTATTCCTTTCCAAACATCTCACATGCATTTCTTCATTATTTCCTAACCCTACATGCATTATTTATTGCATCTTCACATGCATTCACACACACTAACCTAGTCATCAACACATGCACTTCCACCTTTCATCCACAATGATTCATGATTCATTCACTTTGCATCCTTTAATTCAATCACATACTTTCCCATTGTATAATACATCCACATGCATCTTTAACCAACAAACATTACAATCACATGCATTCACACACCATCTTCCCTTTTACAAAATACATTGTCGTGCCTTCCCTTCACAATTTCAGCTTTCCTCCTTTTAATTCCACATGCATTCACTTCATCATTACACCACCACTCATTCTTTAAATCCACATGCACATTCAATCATTCATTCAAGCCCCCTTGTGCCATGTTTCACCCTTTGTTCCCACCTATCACATGCATCATCATCAAACAAACTCTAATTGTCGTGGGTTCCCTTTGCTCCCCTTGTGCAATTCCAGTTTTCACATGTGTCCTAGCTGTTTTTCCATCATTCCTCCACACAAATGCTTAAACAAACAGCCATATGTTCCCTCCACTACCCCTATAAATACCCTAGCATTCATTCATTCACTCCCCATTCAATTCATATCTCATTTTCATACACTTCACACAACACAAACACAACCCTTGTGCCGCAAATCCCCTTCCATTTCTGTGCAGTTTTTCTCCTCCATTGCAGCCACTATCCAACCACTTCCCATCCCTCCAAAACACTTCACATAATCCCCAAAGTTCACCTAGACCTTGTGCTACAACAACGAGGAAGAAAAGAGTGCCTAAACGTTCATACAATTCAAGTTTGAGTTGTTGGAATTTTTAGGTGTTTCTTTGATTTCAAAGTTTAAATTTAATTCTCTTTGTTTTGTACGTATGAGAATGGAAGAGAAGAGTGCCTAAACGTTCATACAATTCAAGTTTGAGTTGTTGGAATGTTTAGGGGTTTCTTTGATTTCAAACTTATGAGGAACTAAACCCCCTTTAGCTAGGGGGTGATTCAAAACTATGTTTATATTTGCAATATGAATTGATTAACTTTCGTTGGAATTTCATAAGTTGTGGATTCAATTTGTTTAACCGTTTGATTGATAATTTATTTATGAATGTTTATTAAGAATGCGCGCTTAATTTTCATGCATGAATATGACGCTAGAATATAAGTGAATTTCATCTAATCGTTATGAACTTATATTCACAAGTAGTGGAGGTTGCTTATAAACAATCGCGTTAAACGAATTCTTGGCATAAGTTTCATGCGTATTCCATAGTAACGAATGCATCGTCAATGTTTATGATTTCCGTTGAACTTAATGATCTTTGTTGAATGTCTCTATCATGCGTATTCCATAGTTAGGGACTTTGATTAAGAATAATTTGGTTGTAATGCGTTTTCCATTCAATCCAACGAATCTAGGGAAATCTGAAAGTTAATTTAAGCGGACCTAATTAACTTGGAGCATTGAGTTTCACAACTTATCGAAAGACCAACTGAGAATCAATTTTGTATGCAAGTGTAACATGTGTGGAGAAGAACCCCTTGGCTATTCCATCATCCATATTTTTATCACATTCATATTTACATTTTGCCTTTAATTATATTCTGTCTTTTTAATTTAATATCGTCCAACCACAATTCCCCCCCCCTATTTTGTTAAGTCTTAATCATTCGTATATGTTTTATTTTTGTATCTTTAAGCTTTTGGAGTCATAAATAAATGCAAATTCATCTAAATCAAGTTCTAGCTTCTATTTGAGTCAATTTGATTGTTTTAGACAATTTGAGTTTTTCAAAGCCATTCTGAGTCATAGTAGTCTTGTTAAGAGTATTTTAATTTAGTTTTTATGTTTTTAAGTCAATTTAGAAGGTTTTAGCAAGCCCTCCTAATCCCCGGTCTAGAACGATCCCTCACTTATCCATTCTACTACAATTGTCAAACGAGGGTTTAATTTGAGTGTCAAGTAAATTTCGCATCATAGGCCTAGGCGCCACCTTGGGAGTAGAATCCAGCTTCCCGCTTTTCATAGTGACGAGCCTCTTAGAAGTCGATCCAGACTTAGCTCCCAACAGACGCTTTGATACAAACCCGGACACCAGAGGCATCATCGAACCTTTCCGTTGGGCAAATCTTTCAGCAATGGATGTCATCTTCAGAATAGCAGGTTTCATAGGCTCAAACTCAACGGTCTTCTTCGCCCCTTTGGGGAAGTTAGGTCAATGACAAGCTTTTTGGTAGCAGACAAGCTCCCACGAGCAGTTGAAGAAGTCTTTGGCTTCTTCTCAGCCGTAGGCTCACAAGCAGGTGATGAAGACCTTTTCTTTCCACCATCATTGGCGGCAGGCTCTACAACAACGATCGGACGAGCCAACGCTTTATCCTTTATCTGCTCTATCTCTTCCTTCAAAGGCAGGCCACCTTTCTCCCGACAAAGAAGGCTGAGCAGCCACTCACGGTACTCAGTAGGAATGCCCAAGGCGATGTGCACTTTCTCTATATCTGTCGAATCTCTTGGAGTTGAGCCAAACTCCAAATCTACACAAAGTAAGAAAGACGATCAATAAATTGAAGTCGTGGAGCAACTCAACAAAAATTCAAGCAAGACAAGAATGAAAAAGTTCACTTACCATTGATAAAGGTAGTCAAGACAGGTAACTCGGGAGAATAGTCAGACTCTCACTCTCCGCTCACCTCTAAGGTATCTCTCGCCCACTCATCGTCACCTTTGCTAGAAGCATCGAGCAGCCTATGGCGAGATCTCAGCTGCCCTACACTTTCCTAGTGGCCGATCTCAAAGAAGTTGCAAAATTCATTTATGGTCAAGCCAAGATCAAAGAACTTGCTTAAGTTCGAGAACCCCACCATCGTACGAACTGCATTTGAGGAACATTGAGCATGTCTGCATTTCATGGAACAGATCACCTTTTGGAAAAGACGTGACATGGGGGGAGGCCCGTGCCTCCTTCCCCTCTTTCTTCCATGCCTAGCGCGTCCCAAGGCAGGCCCAAATTGTGTATGCAATAGAGCCAGCCCACGTCGGTCTCTCTCTCTTTCTTCTCGTAAGCAAGGGCATGTGTCCAGCAGCCTTGAAAACCTGGCCCAAGTCGGTCTCCCAGCACCTCATCGCGCCGATCCCCTTGGCCCTAGCCAAGCCGTCCATCTGGTCCACGCCAGCTGACCCATGCTGCGCCACCAAGCAGCCTCGAGGCTTCCATGCTTTGTGTTACCCACACCCATGGCCCTCGCCAAGCCAATTTTTCAAGTCCCAAGACTCCCAAAAAATTCAAGAAGAAGAAAATTCAAAATTTTCTGACCTTGGTGCGACACAAAGAAGAAGAATTACAACGAGAAACGACTCATTGCAAGGGCAAGAAAGGAAGAATGCTAGGGGAGGGGGAATAAAAATTTCCTCTGGTTTCTCTTCCTTGTTGGAATAATGATTGTTCTCCAAATTTATTTAATCATCTGCTTAAGGCAGAATTAAATAGGTATTGGGGGCAATTATTTTCCTCTTCCTAGAAGAAGTCTATCTCCAAATAAAGAAAGAAAATCAATTTCAAATTGGGAAGCAATTCTACAAACCTAAGCAGCTTGGGATTCCTACACCTACTATCATTTTCTTGCGTTCGTGCAACACAGTAGGTGTGGGGGCATTTGTGGAACCTAAAATAATCCCAAAAATTCTAGAGGCGACATGTGGACTTTTATTCAAAGAAGACAAGATTGCCCTCAATAAATGGGTAGGCTTCTCAGATGCTCCCACGCGCAGCTCACACCCCAGTAGGTCTCAGCAGTTGAATACGACTGCCCCCAACTCACCTGCCCTTGGCAAGGAATTAAGGATAAGGATTAATTACCCAAATCCTATCTTTAATTCATTCCCAATTGAAGATTGACTCCAATCAAGTAAGTAATCCTAATTTAAATCAATTAGGATTATTACCCTATTATCTCCTATTAATTATCTTGGGAATATTTAGAGTATATCTCTCCATTAAACACTATATGCCCGGCCCTAGCCTTATAAATACCTCATATTCTACCAAATTTGGAGGGCTTTGGAAACTGTAAAAAAACTCTAGACACTTTACTCTCTCATAGAAACTAACTTAGGCATTAGAGATCTGTTGACCTAACCCCCCCCCCCACCTCGTGGGCACGTGAGGCTTAGGTTTCTGATCAAAGGTGTTGATTCTTTTAAAGGTGCATTTTCGTCAAGACGGAAGACGGTGGAAATTTGCATCCACAATAAACGTGCATGCAAAAAATATAAAGAAAAAAGCATATAAACTGAAGTAGAAGCTTTATTACCATTCTCAACATTCATCTTATCACAAGCATAACCCTTGCCCACAAATACATCCTTTTTGGTGATTATATATTGATCAGATTTCATGGTTTGTTTAAAACCATCCTTATTAAGAAGATAACTCGACATAAGATTTTTCCTCATAGAAGGAGTATGAAGTACATTTTTCAAAATTAAAGTCCTTGCAGAGGTAAATTCGAAATCAATCTTACCACTTCTAAGCACTTAAGGAGTCACCAAGCATAAATGCATGCAGCTCCTTATAAGGAGTATATTTTTTGAACCAACTTTGTTAAAGCAAACATGTCTATTGGCTCTAGAATTTGCCCACCATCCTTCATCACTTGTAAACATGTTCACATCAGTAATCATTGTAACAAATGGTTCTTCAGTGACATGAACTTGAGGATTAGGCTCACGTTTCAAATATCTGCAAAATCAAGCAATATGTCCACTCTTGCAAGTTACAACAAACGTAACAAGATGAAGAAGATTGTTGGTTCTTACTCACATAGCTTGAGTTTCCTTTATTTTGTTGGTAATATTTTCCACATTTCTTCATATTTTTATTCTTAGGTTGAAATTGACAATTATAATGGAAAAAAAAATGATAACAATTATATGTTTCTTATCATCCTTAGTGAATAGCCTAATAAACACAAATTAACAAGAAAAAAAAATCACAAAAGTTACAAAAAATGAAAGGCCAAAGACTGCAACTTAATTTCCCACTAACCACAAATAATGATAAATAAACTTACTTCCCCACTAACTACCAAATAATGACAATTATAATTAATTTAATATTAAAAAATGAACCAACAACTACTAATTAAGAAAACACTATTTGAATTCAAGCAATCTGCTTTACAATTTGAAAACTGAGTTATATATGGATCCCAACAGTTCCAAGTGAAAGCGTAGCGAAACTTCATACATCAACTCTCTCCACGATTTTTTCCACCTCTTAAGATATACATTGGTGTTCATCTTCACACATTCGTTAAACCGCGTGTATAGGGGAATATTATTTTCTGCATGGATCGATGGTTGTGTGAATAGCATTACTCTTATATGAAATCTAAGACCGTGTATATAATGCATACATAATTATTACAATATTATAATTCTGTGAAATCTAAGAGAAAATATTAACAGATATTCCCCAAATTTAAATCTCCACATATGTATTAAATCAATGTGAAAAATGTTAAGGAGACTCTCATAAAGTTAAACTTTCAATAGATTTTCTGCTACCTCATATTTTTTATACAATATTTTATAATATTGGCAGGGGAGTTGTGCAAAAAACATAAAGTAACTAAGAGTTCATAGAGAATCTCATTTTTAAGAGAGTTTCCTTAACATTGCTCACTTTTTTTTTTTTAACAAACAATATTATCTACACTAACGGTTTTTTGAACAAACCTTATTATTTACACTAACAGGGATGAGGGTGAGCTTAACCTAACAATGAGTTAGTAATAATGTGGTTTAAATTCGCATTTGACGAAAATTGAACCTAAGTCTTCTCACTTATAAAATAAAAAAAAATACTACTATATCATAATACTAAGTGACAACATTTCTCACTTAATATATTAACTTAGTATAACAATGTCGGCCAAGTCAAAGATTTGTTTTCCCCTTTTCGAGGAATGTGTGCGTGTTAATTAATCACGAAGACAAATGCTCCAAGCAATCACGTATGCATGCGACCAACCGTCAAAGATTTGCTTTCCTTTTCGAGGAATGTGTGTGTATTAAATACGAGACCTATAGACATAAATACATTTCCAACATTCAATGCAAAAGCCATAACTTGATCTCCTCCTTCTTATACCTTCTTATGTGTAAAAGTTTAATTAAGTTGATCATTAATAATTATGTCTTTTAGTAAGAAATTCGATGCACCAGCGGTCCTTCATCCTGGCACGAGACGCGGTTCGTTGTCCCATTCTCAAAATGATGGAGGCCTGAATCTGTCAAATGTTCAGAGTACTATAGGAAGGGATAAGAAGAAATCTGAGAAAAAACTAGCGAAAAATCATATATACATGGCTGCTGTTGTGGGTTGTACATAATACATTATTAAGTAAATGAGCACAGTTGCACATATATATATATATATATATATATATATTTACAAACTTTAAAGATCTTTGTACCAAGTAATGTCTACAAAAATTTGTTCAAGATAAATAAGCACATTAAAATTTCTTAAGTTCAGTTAAGATTATTTTATTATGAAATGGGTAGGTTCTGCTAAGAACATATATTGCAAGAATGTAACAAAAGAAATAAATTAATATTTTATTTCATTTTGTTCTACAGTCGATGTTTCTCAATTGATTATATATAAGAATCTAGTAATCCAATTGTATTCTCTTTGATAATGTTTATACCGCATTTTAGTTTTGAGCCTCAACTATTCAACAGGGAAATATCAAATATGTAAAAGGAAGGACTGTTGTAATTCATAAAAAGGTAAATGATAAAAAAAACGACATCAACTATTGATCTGACAACACTTTCATACCTCATCTTTTAAAAGTGACAATGTCATATCTCATCTTACAAATTTGTGACAATGTCAGACCTTTGTCAGTTTTTTTGTTAATTTATCTGTTAAGTGCTGACGTGACTAGAGACGAGGGCCACTCACTAATCCAACTAGATTAAAATATAATTAAATATTAAAAATTAAAAATAAATTATTTTTTTATATAAAATCCTTCCCACCCGTCCCCTCCCCCCACCCCCCCCACCCCCCCCCCCCCACACACACACACACTCTCTCTCTCTTTCTCTCCCCCTCCCTACAACCTACATCCCTAAAATCCCAAAATCCAGAAACCATTCCCACACGTCCCTCACCCCCCCCCAACCTTCCTCCACAACCCACCCTCTTTGATCCCAAGGAGGTGGCTTCACCCACAGCTTCTTGAGCTGGTCCCTATTCATGTACCCAAAAAAAAAAAAAAAAAAAAACCAGTTTATCTTACCCATCTGAGCCCACATCCCAAAACCCAGAAACCCTTCCCACTCGTCCCCCACACCCCAACCTTCCTCCACCACCCACCCTCTTCGACCCTAAAGAGGTCGATGATGGCTTCACCCGTAGCTCCATTTCATCTCTCCTAATGCCCACCTATGTTCCTGCTAGCACTCATGTTCTTTCTCGAAAGAACAGTAGACCAGCCTTCACTTTCATTCATAACATGATCTTGAGAATGATCCCCAAGATTAGGGTTGTCACCCTCCCTAGATACAACCTCATTAACTAAGAGCGGATACGGAAAGAACATCATCACACCCTCGTGCAACTCATTCCTAGTTTCATCACTAATAGGGACTTCAGTAGAGCAAATAGGAGGCTCGTCTTCAAAAATTCTATCAACTAACAAGCAATCATCGTTATCCTCTTCTATCAGGCAAGAGACCATCAACTCTTCTCCTTCCGCAGTAAAAACAAAATTCAAAAAGCTTATCGTAGCCAAGAAGCATCGGCAGTCATCATCATCATTAAACACCATGATACACTTGAGGGAAAGCCTAAGATCCACCTCTAGAAGCAAACAGACAAAAAGCCCGTTAAGGCTAGTGAGGGTGGTGGGGTCAACCCTAATGAACTTCCTAACAAGTTGAGTAATCACTTCTAGAATTTCCTCATCTCTATACTGGACTGGTAGCCTAGGAATTTTAACCAACACTTTTGGATTGGACATCCACATCCCTATGAAGGCTCCAACTCTCCAAATGGAAGATTTAGCCCCTAACGTACTAAGGCCTATTGTCTAAAACAAACTCGAGCTCCTCTTGATCAGTAAACTCAACAGCATACCACATGTGCCCAAAGTGAGCTAGGTAGAAAGGGTTCTTAACTCTAGACCCTAGGTTAAGTTTAATTTCCACTTAATGGTTCTACCATCGAGTTGTTTCCCAACAAGTTCCCCATAAGCACCCTGTTTTCCATGTCTTAGACATTAAAACTAGAGTACAGGTTAGTGGTGACCCTGGTAACCCCATTTTCCAGAATGAAGGTACCCCTAGCATCCTCCATAACAACAAGAGGCTGACCAGGTTGGGGGGAAGCAAAGCGGGTAACCTAGGAGGGGAGCCTAGGGCTAGTGGGGATTCTAGGCTGCTTAGAGGAGGAAACATCAAGTTGGGAAAGCACAGTCATGATAGGAAGGCATGCAAACACAAGAGGATAAAGGACTAGAAGGCTGAATGTGGAAAACAAAGCAACAATGTATATTTATAATAAACCAAAAAGGTAGGAAAACACCAGGGAGAAACAAAAGGGAAAAATAAGCAGCTGAAATGAAGAGCCGCAACACATAAAGAAACTAGGAAGGAGCGAGCAGTTATCACTAGATAGCTTAAACAAGTAACACAGGCCACACATAACATTGGGAATAATAAAAAATTGAGTGATTAAAACCTACCGATTAAAATTAGCCGCTAAAAGATAATGATTGCAGATCTAAATGCATTGAGAGATGCAAGCATATCGAAAGTCGCATTTATTGGGAAAGAGATTTATACCTTGCAAATTAGCTTGCCTAATTCATATCCAGCATGGGGTAGTTAACCATCGCCTATTAACAATTATGGAGGAGTTACCCCACACGCAATCACTCATCGAGAAGAAGCGGATGTGGAAATCCTCCATCATTACAGAGAGGGTCGATTGTAGTTCCCAGTGAAGCTCAAACAAAAACTCGAATTTGCTAGGGTAATTTACTCTAAAACCAAAAATTTACGATAAACCAATTAGCCAACTAGTTAACTGACTAATTATCACGAAGATTTTGTAAATAATTTGGTTAACAATGTCATGGAGGAACTGATGTGATAAAAGATAACACTCAAATTAAACCCTCTTTTTGACAATTGTAGTATAGATATAAGTAGGGATCGTTTTAGGCCGGGGATCAGGAGGGATTGCTAATCTAATGAAAATCAACTCAAAGATGTAAAAATATGCTTTAAAACACTTAAACAAACTCAAAAGACTCTTAACTAAACTTGTATGACTCAAAACAAACTTCAAAGACTCAGAACTACTCAAAACAATCAAAACAACTCAATTTAGACTCTAGGACTCAAGTTGGACGAAAATACAACTAGTTTTGACTCAAAAGACTCAAAAACACACTTTTGGACAGATTTGGAACAAGTAAGAAAAGGGGATTTGATTTTGGACGAATTTAAAAGAAAAACAAGTGAAGAAAAACAAGTGAATTAAAAACTTAAAACAGATTTTGACGAAATTAAGAAAAACCAATGGATGATGAAATAACCAAGGGATACTTTTCCACACACAATACATTCAAACATAAATTGATTTCCAGTTGCTTTTCCGATAAACCATGAACCTCAACACCCCAGATTAACCGTGACATCACTAATTAACCCTCATATTTCTCTTAAGTTAGTGGATTGGATGACATCATACGACAATCCAAAGCATTCTTCAAAAGTCCCCTACATGACATCATAATAGAGATACAATCAAAGATCATTACGTTCAATGGAAATCATAAGTATTGACAAAGCACTTGTAACTATGACATCATGATACTCATGCTAGGAATTTACTTAACATGATTGCGAAAACAACCTTAACTACTTGTGAACATAAGTTTGTGACGATTATGTGAAACTCCCTTATATTCTAGCACCAAATTCAAGGATGCAAATTAAGTAGGCCTCCCTAATCGACATACAAGAATAAGTTATCCATCAAACGGTTAAGTAAATTGCATTCACAATTTATGAAATCACAACTGGAATTTATCAACTCATATTATGAACGTAATCATGGTTTCAAAGCATCCCTAGGCTAAAACGAATTTAGCCTCTCATGTTCATAACAAAACAAAGGAAAATAGAATTAAACATTGAAAACAAAAGATAGATTACACCTAAAAACGTCCAACACTCCAACTTGAATGCACAAATGTCCAAGGCTTCGTCTTTCTTCCCTTCTTCCTTGCTAAGTCACGTCACAAGAGTCTAGGGTGGTTTTGTGGATGAATTTCTGGGTTTTGAATGGATTTAGAAGGGTAGTGTGGTGCGGCAAGGGTTATGGAGGGTGTATGGATGCTTGGATGAAGGTATAGAAGTAGGAGAATGATGGAAAGCTTGATGGAAGGCTGCGACAAAGAATAGGTTTCTGAGTGAATGAAGGCAGATTGTGTGGAAGGGTGATTAGGGTTCAATAAGGGTGCGGCATAGGGTATTTATATGGAAGAAAGAATCCTAAGGCTTTATTACTTAGTTTAGGAAAGGAATTAACTACAAATCCTTAAAGAAAAGGAAATACAAAGTCAGAAAATCAAAGGAAAGGGAAGTAACTTGCGGCAAAGGAGTGCAAGAAAGGGAATGCTCTTTATTTCTGAAATTATGGAAGATTTTGGAATAGAAAAGGGTATGTGAGTTATGGCTGAGTTTGATATGAAAAAGGAATGTGTTTTTATGCTTTAGAATAGGAAAGAAGGCTCTCCCTTGCACGGCAAGGAAGGGAATCACCAAGGGATGCACGGCATGGTATTTAGGTTGCAATGGAACATTGTTTTGTGTCCTAAAGTACATAAGATGCCTTCAAACTTGCTGGAATTCAAGGACATTTAGGATTAGGAAAGGTTAAACCAAAATAGGAAACCTTGGCTTAACTTTCCTTCTCCAAGTAGGAAACCTTATTTGACTAGGATTCCTCATTTGATTAAGAATCCTTTTATGATTAGGAATCCTCTTGTGATTAGGAATCTTAACTCCTTTAGGTCTTCAACTTCGTCAATTCCTTTTGCTCCAAGCATAAGCCATCCATTCCAAGTCCAAATTTGCTCCAAAATGCACCTTTTTGCTTCCTTAGCCATGTGAACCTAAAAACACACGAAAATGACTTAAACTACTAAGACAACTATGAATTAACAACATAAAAGCACAAAAACAAGCCAAGTAAGTCGCCTAAATATGCTCCTATCAAATTCCCCCACACTTAGCTTTTGCTAGTCCTCGAGCAAAACAAAACAAAACAAACCATAAACAAAACAAAACACATTCTAAACCTTCCAACATGTACCTCAGCGATTTCCAACGAACATGACACATTAAAGAACATCATTCCCACAGTTTTTAGCTTTCTTTACACTTCAACAAACACTTAACCATAGTTACCACTTATTAGTTCACATTTAATCAATTAAAACAATGTTTTGAATGTAGTAACATGCCTTAGAGAATTCCCTCAATTCCTTACTAGAATGCACTCTATTTTCACACAGATTTTCTAACTTCACACCCTACACTAGGTATATGTGAGAAGATTGATGTAAATATGAAGACTAACACTCACATATGTTATATCAAAGAAAGCATTTTCTGGATTTACGACAATGACATGAATATGATCTCATGAATGGAATGCTACTACTTAGAACGAGAACCAGTGATTCCATATGCTCATACCAAATTCAAACTCCACATATTGAACACATAACATCACGATAGATGTTAAGGGTTGTAACGGGGCTAAGGGCATTGGTTAACAAAGAAAGGTAAAGAAAAACAAAGGTTCTTAAAGCAATAGGAAGCAAAGTAATGAAATTGACACTTAAACTCACTTTTAATGGCAGAAATCAACTTTTAAACACAAGGGAAGATTCATGCAACATTTAGGGTCAAATTCACTCTTTTGGACCCTTTCTTCAACAACCAACACTTGTGAGATCATTCTCACTTATTTTTCAACTCTTTTTCTTTCTTTTCACCACTTTTCTATTTTCTTTTTATTTTTCCACGAATTTTTTTTTTCTTTATTTTCTTCTTTGCCGTGCCTTATTACCTTCCCCCACACTTATTTTCTGCAATATATTGATCAAAAGGAGTTCGTTCTAAGTCGTGCTTCACTATCCTTTAAGAACAAAGGTATGAAAAATCCTAATCTACGCTAGGTAAGGATGGTGTGGCTAACAAAGAGAATAGGCTTGTAAAGGCTCAAAAGGGACTTCCTACAATACATATGAAAAGGGTTAGGCTTTTTGGCTTTGGTTTGCCTAACAACTTCATCTTATTGTATGTTATGCAATCAATATCATGCTTTGAATGAAATGGGCATGAGTTCTAGTATTTGGAACTATAATGACATACATTCCAAGTAGCAACCAAGCAAAGAATGATGAGATCATGCAACGACTTTAGAAAACAAGAAATCATAGATTATACTTTCCAAAGAACGTTATAGGCTCAAGTCTCTCAAGGATGTAGCATTAGTTTGAGTTCCTTCCTTCAAGCATGTTACAAAAACTGATTTTCTCTTTGTAATTACATGTGAATTCATAAGCTATAACCATAACCAAGCATATACCAAAGCATAAATCAACTTCCAGCCATGTTTACAACATTCTTTAATAGTCATGCAATTAAAAACCAAATCCTCATCATTGTGTTGGAAGGTATCCTAAGACACAAACAAACACACAAAAACAACTTAAAAACAACTCTTTTTGGGTTTTTCAAAACTGTTTTGTAATTTTTTTTTTTTTAAATTTTCGGATTTTCTGAACAAAAGACATGAAAACACTTCAAAACACTCTAAAAACACTTAAAAACAGTGAGAAACAACATTATAAGTGATAGGTGATAAAATCCCACGAAAATCATGCAAAATCAACTTGTTTACCACCCCCCCCCCAACACTTAAATCAAACATTGTCCTCAATGTTTCAAACAAAAACTCACATTCAAACAAACAATATAAACTAACTAACATGATGAAATAGAACCAATAAAGAGAGAGAGTTAGGAACGCAAATCTGATTTTGTGGCATGAATTGGTGAATTGCCCAAATCCTCTCTAGTTGAATGCATGGGTTGCCTCCCAAGAAGCGCTTGCTTTAACGTCATGCAGCCGGACGAACATTCTTCTTAGCTTCAATTGGAGCCCACGGCATGGAGAGTGATGTCCTCCACAACCTGCCCTTCAACATTTGCATAATAGGGCTTCAAACGATGCCCATTCACCCTGAATTTTTGGTCATTCCTCAAGCTTTGGATTTGAACTGTGCCATATGGAAAAACATTAGTAACAACAAAAGGCCCAATCCACTTAGAACGTAACTTACCAGGAAATAAACGAAGGCGAGAATTAAAAAGTAAAACTTTTTGCCCTATGGAGAATGTTTTGCTTCGGATCATCTTGTCATGGAAAGCTTTCGTCTTTTCCTTGTAAATGCAAGCATTCTCATATGCTTCACGCCTAATCTCCTCAAGTTCATTCAATTGCAACTTTCTATGCATTCCAGCAGCATCTATGTCCATGTTGAATGTCTTGATCGCCCAATGAGCCTTGTGTTCTAACTTCACGGAGAGATGACATGGCTTGCCATAGACTAGCCGAAAAGGGGACATCCCTATGAGTGTTTTGTAAGTCGTTCTATAAGCCCATAATGCATCCTCCAAATGCATGCTCCAATATTTTCTTGTTGGTCCAACGATCTTCTCCAAGATTTGCTTGATTTCTCTATTGGACACCTCGGCTTGGCCATTGGTTTGAGGATGGTAAGGTGTTGAAACCTTGTGTGTGACTTGATACTTCTTGAGCAATGCCTCGATGGTACGATTGCAAAAGTGAGACCCTCCATCACTAATAAGCACTCGAGGCATCCCAAATCTAGCAAAGATGTTAGTTTTTATAAAATCTGCAACAACTCGAGAATCATTAGTATGGGTGGCCTTGGCTTCCACCCATTTTGAGACATAATCCACCGTAAGCAAAGTATAAGTAAAACCAAACGAAGATGGGAAAGGGCCCATGAAATCAATGCCCCAAACATCAAAAATTTCAACATTAAAGATGGGTGTTTGCGGCATTTGGTCCCTTGCACCTATATTTCCCATTCGTTGACAACGATCACAAGTTAAACAAAAAGTTCTAGCATCTTTAAAGATTGTAGGCCAATAAAAATCACATTTTAACACCTTAAGGGCAGTGCGTTGTGTGCCAAAATGTCCACCACATGCATAAGTGTGACAAAAGGTTAGAATTGAATTAAACTCACAATCATGCACATAACGACGAACAATCTGATCTGCACAAAACTTCCACAAATATGGGTCATCCCATACATAAAATTGTGCCTCTTTCTTTAGTTTATCACGTTGGTGCCTAGCTATAGTACTTGGAACACGTTTTGACACCAAAAAGTTCACCAAATCGACATACCAAGGTTCACATACCTTAATGGACAGAAATTGCTCATCAGGGAATGTCTCTTGGATGGGTAAATAGTCCTCATTGCACACCAAACGACTTAGATGGTCAGAAACCACGTTTTCACTCCCTTTCTTGTCTCGAATTTCAATGTCAAACTCTTGGAGAAGAAGCATCCATCGAATAAGCCTTGGTTTGGCCTTCTTTTTGGTGAATAAGTACCTTAAAGCTGCATGGTCAGAATATACAATCATTTTAGTGCCAAGTAAATATGAACGAAACTTATCTAAAGCAAACACAACGGCAAGAAGTTCTTTTTCAGTGGTAGAGTAGTTTAATTGAGCCTCATTTAAGGTCCGGGAAGCATAATATATGACGTGTGGTTACTTCTTCTTCCTTTGGCCCAAACCAGCCCCTATTGCATAATCGGATGCATTACACATTAGCTCAAAAGGCAACATCCAATCTGGTGGAATGATAATGGGTGCCGTGGTAAGCATGTCTTTGAGATGCTTGAATGCCTTCTCACACTCATCGTTGAACTCAAAAGCCACTTCTTTTTGTAGGAGACGACATAGGGGTTGTGCAATCTTGGAGAAATCCTTGATAAATCGCCTATAGAATCCTGCATGGCCAAGAAAAGAACGAACCTCTCTAACCGAAGTAGGAAAGGGTAAGTAACATATAAGATTTATTTTAGACTTATCAACTTCAATTCCTTTTTCAGAGATGATATGACCCAAAACTATGCCTTGTTTGACCATAAAATGACATTTTTCCCAATTCAAAACAAGGTTAGTTTCCATGCATCTTTTCAAGATTAAAGTAAGATTATGCAAACAATCATCAAATGAGTCCCTAAAAACACTAAAATCGTCCATAAACACTTCAATTATTTTCTCAACATAATCCGAGAATATACTTACCATGCATCGTTGGAAAGTGGCCGGTGCATTGCATAAACCAAATGGCATACGACAATATGCAAAAGTACCAAATGGACAAGTAAAGGTGGTCTTTTCTTGATCATCCGGCGCTATGACAATTTGATTATAACCTGAATAACCATCAAGAAAGCAATAAAAGGAATGACCGGCTAACCTTTCAAGCATTTGATCGATGAATGGCAAAGGAAAGTGATCTTTCCTTGTTGCAGCATTTAACTTCCTATAGTCAATGCACACTCTCCAACCGGTTTGAATGCGTGTGGGCACAAGTTCATTCTCTTCATTCTTCACCACCGTGATTCCAGACTTCTTGGGAACTATTTGGACCGGTGAAACCCAACAACTATCCGAGATAGGATAGATGACACCACAATCTAGTAATTTGATGATTTCCTTCTTCACGACTTCCATCATTGGTGGTTTGAGTCGACGTTGGGCTTCCCTTGATGGTTTGGCGCCTTCTTCTATGAGAATTCGATGCATGCATGTGGTAGGGCTTATGCCCTTGATATCGGCCAAAGTCCACCCAATGGCGGTCTTGTGCTCTTTGAGAACCCTCACCAATTTCTCCTCCTCTTGTGCCATGAGTGATGATGCCACAATGACGGGCAATGTGTCTTGCTCGCCCAAGAACACATACTTCAAGTGATTTGGCAACGGTTTGAGCTCAAGGGTAGGTGGTTGTTCTATAGAAGGAAGCAACTTGTTAGTTGAAATTGGAATTGAGATTGGACTAGGGGACTTACCTTTGAGCCATGGCAATGACTCTAGGGCTGCCACGGTCTCAATTACTTCCTCATCAAAGGCCACGGCATGGTAGTGCAATTGTGTGTCGTGGGGTTCTATGGTGGCAGCTATGTGATCCTTCACTTCTATACCATTTGTAATGACCATTTCAAGTGCATCTCCATGTAATTGATCAAGGTGTGCCTGCGCCAAAGAATCAAGAATATCAATAGAGAAACATGAGTGATCTTCATTAGGAAATCTCATAGTTTCAGAAATATTAAAATTAATCACTTCCCCATCAAATTCCATTGTTAAAGTGCCTTTAAACACGTCTATCTTAGTTCGGGCCGTCTTCATGAATGGCCTCCCAAGAAGAAGCGGCAAGGATGGAGCATGGGTGGTTTCTTCCATTTCAAGAACGTAGAAATCTGCCGGAAAGATCAAATTATTCACCTGCACTAAGACATCTTCCAACACGCTCTTTGGATAGACATTAGATCTATCGGTTAGATAGGCATTAGATCTATTGGCCAACTGAATAATCACACCATCATTTTTCAATTCACCAAGGTTCATGGAAGCATAAATAGAGTATGGCATGACGTTAATTGAAGCTCCTAAGTCTAACATAGCATGTTCGAACTTAGTTTGGCCAATAATACAAGGAATTGTAAAGCTACCTGGATCTTTGCACTTTGGTGGTAACTTTCTTTGTAAAACAGCGGAAACGTTTTCACTTACCCTCACTACCTCTTTATGTGAAGCCCTCTTCCTTGTAGTGCATAATTCCTTCAAGAACTTGGCGTATTTGGGCACTTGCTTTATGGCATCTAGGAGCGGGATATTGACTTGAACTTTCCTAAACGTCTCAAGAATGTCTTTCTCATGCTCCTCCTTCTTGGTTTGCAAAAATCTGTGAGGAAAATGAACATTGGGTGGAACGGGGTTAGAATTAATCGAATTTGAACCCA
This sequence comes from Pyrus x bretschneideri, assembly GCF_019419815.1. Lineage (NCBI taxonomy): Eukaryota > Viridiplantae > Streptophyta > Magnoliopsida > Rosales > Rosaceae > Pyrus > Pyrus x bretschneideri. The sequence goes on from NW_025999442.1 coordinate 158,549, forward strand.
ACTTACCTTTGGTGGCCGAATGGGATGGAATGGATGAATTTTGGTCCTTAAGTGCTTACGGCAAACGTGCTTGTATCCTTGCCATGGGCATGCTTGTAGCCTCCTCTTCATGTTGCAACGTCTCTTCTTCATTAAGACTTGTTTTGGGTGGTGTGGATATGGTGCCAACTTCTTTTCCACTCCTCAAAGTGATTGCTTTGGCAAATTCGAACCCTCCCTTTGGATTGACAATGGTTGAGCTAGGGAGCTTGCCTTGGTCTTGGAATTGCCCTACAAACTCCGTAATCTGCCCAATTTGCTTCTCTAAGTGGTCCATCCTTTTGTCTTGGTTTTGCATTACTTTTTCTTGGTTTTGCAATGCTTTGTTTTGATTTGCCCCTGAGACAAATTGGTAATAACTTAAGAAGTGTAGCATTATCTAAAGACGTACCTTAATGGTTTTGGGCAGATTAAGGTTGGGTTGAATCTTGGTCGTAGGTTTTGGTGTAAAACCCCGGGGGTTGCTGCCTAAAGCCTCCTTGTTAGTGAGGTTGTTGAGGTTCCCTCCACTTGAAGTTTGGATGGTCTTTCCAACCCGGATTGTATGTATTGGAATATAGATCATTCCTTGGCTGATTTTGGCTTAGAAATCCAATGGCATTTGCACTCTCCCATCCCCCATTCTCAATCAATTGAGGGCACTTTTCCGAAGGGTGTCCTTGGATAGAACATACGCCACATACAATTGGTCCTTGTATCTTCATTCCTTCGGCCATTTGAGACACAATAGAAGTAAGATTAGCTAATTAAGTTTGAATATCAGATTGAGAACTTACCTCATGCACTTGTTGTTGTGGGGGGTCCCTTTGCCCAATTCCTTCGTATTGTTGTGCATTGAGAGCTCGATTCGCAATTAGGTTCTTGGCTGCCATGGGAGTTTTATCCACCAATGCACCTCCCGCCCAGGAATCAAGCATTTGCCTTTCAATGGGAAGAAAACCTTCATAGAAGTATTGAAGTAAAAGCTCCTCCTTCATTTGATGTTGAGGACATGATGCAACAAGGGCTTTAAAACGCTCATAGTACATTGGAAAAGACTCCCCTTGACTTTGTTGGATTCCGCTAATCTTCTTCCTCAAGAGAATGACTCTGGAAGTAGGAAAGAACTTCTCAAGAAATGCCTTATTCATGCTCTCCCAAGAAGTGACTGTTCCGAGTGCTAGTTCGTATAACCAATCCTTAGCCTTCTCCAATAATGAGAAGGGAAAGGCCTTCATCTTCAAAATACTACTATCAACGTTAATTGGAGTCATGCTCGAACACACCACCTCGAACTCCTTCAAATGCTTGTTGGGATCCTCCATGGACAGTCCATGGAACTTTGGAATGTGGTGCAACAAACTTGACTTCAATTCAAATTCGTCGGTTTTGTCTTGAGCCGCCCTTGGGTATTGGATGCATAATGGTGCGGCATTGTCCATTCCCAAGGCGGAAAGCTCCTTGATTGTACGGTTGTCCGCTGCCATGGTGTGGACCTCTTCTTCCTCCCTTGTCGTGGGTTCCTCTTCTTCCTCAAGATTAGAAGCCGAACTAGAACTTGATGGGTGAAGTTCTGGGTCCTTCTTCTTCCTTCTCAAAGTGCGCTCAAAATCGTCGTCAAAATCCAAGATGTTTGCACTAATAGGTTAAGAACTACGAGTCATAAACTAGTACCTACAAACAAGAAAAGAAATAAGGTCAGTAGCTAAAGCAAAAATATATGAAAAAGAAACAAAAAGAAACAACGGGGGATTAGCAAAGTTGCTAATCCCCGACAACGGCGCCAAAAATTTGATGTGATAAAAGATAACACTCAAATTAAACCCTCTTGTTGACAATTGTAGTATAGATATAAGTAGGGATCGTTCTAGGCCGGGGATTAGGAGGGATTGCTAATCTAATGAAAATCGACTCAAAGATGTAAAAATATGCTTTAAAACACTTAAACAAACTCAAAAGACTCTTAACTAAACTTGTATGACTCAAAACAAACTTCAAAGACTCAGAACTACTCAAAACAATCAAAACGACTCAATTTAGACTCTAGGACTCAAGTTGGACGAAAATACAACTAGTTTTGACTCAAAAGACTCAAAAACACACTTTTGGACAGATTTGGAACAAGTAAGAAAAGGGGATTTGATTTTGGACGAATTTAAAAGAAAAACAAGTGAATTAAAAACTTAAAACAGATTTTGACGAAATTAAGAAAAACCAATGGATGATGAAATAGCCAAGGGATACTTTTCCACACACAATACATTCAAACATAAATTGATTTCCAGTTGTTTTTCCGATAAACCATGAACCTCAATACCCCAAATTAACCGTGACATCACTAATTAACCCTTAGATTTCCCTTAAGTTAGTGGATTGGATGACATCATACGACAATCCAAAGCATTCTTCTAAAGTCCCCTACATGACATCATAATAGAGATACAATCAAAGATCATTACGTTCAATGGAAATCATAAGTATTGACAAAGCACTTGTAACTATGACATCATGATACTCATGCTTGGAATTTACTTAACATGATTGTGAAAACAACCTTAACTACTTGTGAATATAAGTTTGTGACGATTATGTGAAACTCCCTTATATTCTAGCACCAAATTCAAGCATGCAAATTAAGTAGGACTCCCTAATCGACATACAAGAATAAGTTATCCATCAAACGGTTAAGTAAATTGCATTCACAATTTATGAAATCACAACTGGAATTTATCAACTCATATTATGAACGTAATCATGGTTTCAAAGCATCCCTAGGCTAAAACGAGTTTAGCCTCTCATGTTCATAACAAAAACAAAGGAAAATAGAATTAAACATTGAAAACAAAAGATAGATTACACCTAAAAACGTCCAACACTCCAACTTGAATGCACAAACATCCAAGGCTTCGTCTTTCTTCCCTTCTTCATTGCTAAGTCACGGCACAAGAGTCTAGGGTGGTTTTGTGGATGAATTTCTGGGTTTTGAATGGATTTAGAAGGGTAGTGTGGTGCGGCAAGGGTTATGGAGGGTGTATGAAGGCTTGGATGAAGGTATGGAAGTAGGAGAACGATGGAAAGCTTGATGGAAGGCTGCGGCAAAGAATAGGTTTCTGAGTGAATGAAGGCAGATTGTGTGGAAGGGTGATTAGGGTTCAATAAGGGTGCGGCATAGGGTATTTATATGGAAGAAAGAATCCTAAGGCTTTATTACTTAGTTTAGGAAAGGAATTAACTACAAATCCTTAAAGAAAAGGAAATACAAAGTTAGAAAATCAAAGGAAAGGGAAGTAACTTACGGCAAAGGAGTGCAAGAAAGGGAATGCTCTTTATTTCTGAAATTAGGCAAGGATTTTGGAATAGAAAAGGGTATGTGAGTTATGGCTGAGTTTGATATGAAAAAGGAATGTGTTTTAATGCTTTAGAATAGGAAAGAAGACCATCCCTTGCACGACAAGGAAGGGAATCACCAAGGGATGCACGGCATGGTATTTAGGTTGCAAGGGAACATTGTTTTGTGTCCTAAAGTACATAAGGTGCCTTCAAACTTGCTGGAATTCAAGGACATTTAGGATTAGGAAAGGTTAAACCAAAATAGGAAACCTTGGCTTAACTTTCCTTCTCCAAGTAGGAAACCTTCTTTGATTAGGAATCCTCTTGTGATTAGGAATCCTCTTGTGATTAGGAATCCGAACTCCTTTAGGTCTTCAATTTCGTCCATTCTTTTTGCTCCAAGCATAAGCCATCCATTCCAAGTCCAATTTTGCTCCAAAATGCTCCAAAATGCACCTTTTTGCTTCCTTAGCCATGTGAACCTAAAAACACACGAAAATGGCTTAAACTACTAAGACAACTATGAATTAACAACATAAAAGCACGAAAACAAGCCAAGTAAGTCGCCTAAATATGCTCCTATCAGGAACCCTGACCATAACCCTAGAATTGGCCCTCTTTTCCCTCCTTCGACCCTTTGCGTCCTCGCTTTTTCTTCGGGCATTTATTGTCAAGCATATATTAATAATTTTTTTAATTAATTTAAGGCTTATTATATGAAACAGAAAAAAAAAATAATTAATTTAATTATTACTTATAATATATGCCAAAATGTACCTACAGGTAATAAAAAAAAGTTATAACATCCTAATCACTGGCAGATCCATTAAGAGGAAATAAAAAAAAGTTATAACATCCTAAACACTGGCAGATCCATTAAGAGGAAAAAGAAGAGAAGGAAAGGAGAAGGAGGGGGGTCCATAGATGAGTTAGGTGTTGCCCCTTTGAAGGTTGAAGTTGTCTTTTGTACATGTGCTCCAGTTGCTTGATAAAATGCCTAAAAGGGGAGTTGTCGTTCTTATTATTTGAAAAAAAAGAAAATCAACTTGGAAATTATAATTTTGATATGCGATCAATTAGTGAATTTTCTCAATTGAAGGAATTGGTAGTCTTGCAAAACAAACGGTGGAGATGGGGAGTAATAGAGTATATAATCATGTGTATTTTCTAATCACAATGTGAAAAGTTCATTGCGTAACTGAATGGGAGATCAATGGTTGAGTGATAACATGGTGGTTTATATTGAAAGCAATGTTTTTTCTTTCATTGATAATGAAGTTATAATACATCGTTTTCAAAATATGAAATGCGTCGTGGACAATTGTAACTTGTATTGTTATTGGTTTTATAAATTATACATGTTGATTCAAGTTAAAGAAGAAATAGGACTTTTGTTCAAAAGGGTTTGAAATAGGGATTGGTCTAACTCACAAGTGAATAAAATGTCCCAAGTGTTGAATGATGGAATTATGGTTTAATTTTTAAGGTTATTATATGTCTAAGAAATGTTTGTGGACTTTTACAAATGATCTTATTGTGGGACCATGAATTTTCTGGGCCCATGATACATGAAAAGAAAGACCGAAATGCCGAAAGCCCAAGGAGTGTAGTCAGGTAGAATAAGCTTAGGCCTATGAAGATATTACTTGCCTCCCAAGTAAAGGAAACTAGTTAAAGTCAATTTATAATATCTTAGGGATTAGGCAATATAATCATGATTCTAAGAAGATTCAGTATCTTATCTTAGATTTTCTTCTAGATAGTCTCCCGATTTGATTAAGATTACTTTCCTTGCAAGAACTCTCAGGATCCTTACAAATACACAAGCCTGGGAATTTATCATGGAGGACATCTATGTCTCTCTCGATCTTTTAACATATATACATATATTCTTTCTATGCCTAACATAGGCCCTTATACCGCCACCCATGCGTAGACACGTCTATGGAGAACTCATCTCCCAATGCTCCGCCATAGGCTATTCATCAAGGATGGTTCACACCATTTTTCCTTAGAACTACACTGGTGGTTTGATTCTCCTTTAGGTCCTCAACTTCTGCAATCAACGTGGTGACTTGTTCAAGCTCCCTCTGGTACAAGATAAGGCTCTAGTATTATGGTGTCGCACTCCCTATCCCTAAAAAATCCTATGAACGAGAGTTTGATCCAAGGTCTCAATCATGATCTGAAGACCTGCATCCTCGGTCGAAGTCACATTCTTAATATAGATGTCAGGGAGAAGCTGCAGTGCCACCTCTTAGAGAAAAGCATTGCTTATCTTCACCATAGCAGCCTATCATAAGAAAATACATATTAATATTTAATTAATATTTACAACATTTCTAAATGAAAGAAAAGTAACATTTAGATAAACTTACATGGAGCTGTTGTTATATCTCGTCCCCAAAATTAGTATTTTATTTTATTTTTGATGTATTACGGAGATTTATTTGAAGTTAGTTTGTTAATTCTCCAATTTTGAGAAAAGTGAAGTGAGGGGTGCTTTAGTCATTTTCCATTTTCTCGACCTTTTTGATCAATTCTTGAGTTGCTTAGGTAGAGCTTGATTCCACAAGCATGTAGGAGCAAACAGATCTTAATTCTGAGTTAGAACGGACAAGTTACGAGTCTCAGTAGTAGTGAGACCTTTTAGACATGTGGACTTACTAGTAGTAAGTTTCCAAAGCGTAATCTGCCTAAATTGGCAAGTTTCCATTTTGGGAAACCTAATCCATAACCCAGAAAACCCACCCAACTGACCCCCGTGACCTATGAACTTCCGACACCGATTCTGGTCACCTCCGGTGGTATTTTTTGACGCCACCACCAACATATTGAAGCTCTCACTTCCCTCTACAAAACCTACCCAACAACCACCTTGATTAACCACGTATATGGGTGTGGGAGACCATAAAAACCGATGAAAACCAACAGTGCTTCGATCACCCTTTTCATTTTTTTGGTGAATTGGCAAAGCAATTGCCGATTCCACCACTTGGAACTTGTAGCCCATCATCCCAGGAGTAAATCCTGACAAAACTTGACCTCGTTAGACCATCGTAGGCAGCAAATCGACACCGAGAAGCTTTAGGCACCTGTCGGCTTTATCGGTAAAATTGACCTTCTTCCGGTAACTTTTGGACTTTGTGGTAGGTATAAAACTTGTTCCTCTTGTTGATATCTATATTCCTATAAATTTTGGTAGAATTTGTAGATAGTTGAAAAAGTGGTTTTTCGGTCGTCGGAAACGATCATGCGCAACGTCACGTGGGGAATAGTCAAAATTTATGGATTTTGGACAGTGAGATGTTCTTGATATCCTAAGCCCATATCTAAAATCCATTCATTGAAATTTGATACGATGCTTCAATTATTCAATTTTTCGGATAATTATACTGCCATACGATTTTTGTAATTGATGACAATCCAACCGTTGGATCGTTGTGCAATTTTGTGAGCACCCTAGTTAATAGTTGTTAGACCTTTGAGAACTTACAGATCTAGAATCTGATGAGCGGATCTTCCGAATTGAATAACCTAGATTTGTTGACCTTAGAGGACCTTTGATCGATGTTTGGCCTTTTAGTCAATGTACCCTATTTTAGTGTGTCGTTATTGTTAGAATGCTATTGAGGCTTGATGGAGCTTAATTTTCTCATTACGATGATGTGTCGTTCCCGATTGACTTGCATCTCGATTTACGTGAAAGTGGCACTTGGCCTTGTTTTATGTGTCGGTCTTATTAAGGTTCCTAAGTGGGGTTTTGTATGTTGCATTAGGTTCCTATAGGCGGAGTTGGTGAATTTAGAAGTGAAAATAACCCAGGTAAGTGACATTAATATTATGTGATATGGTTATTACCTATGAAGTTCCTTGTTATATACTTTGTGGATATAACAAGGATTTACAAATGATTTTATGGAAATGTGTGCTACTATGCTATGTTTACTTGATGATGTTATCAAAAAAATATGTATATGCTATGCTTGAAATGATTGTGCTATGTGAGGACTGGTAGAGAACCAATAACCCAGTACATGGGGTAATGTAGGATATAATCGGAATCTGCACCATGTAGCAGTGGTACATGAATGGTCCTACTTGGTTAATCTGCAATGGGGGACCATACTTTGGGATCATGCTTGGTTAATCTACGATGGGTGATCCTTATTACTCAGGTATGGCCATACGTGCTTAAAGGTGATCATGCTTAGTTAATCCGCAATGGGTGATCATTACCTATGGTATTCGTAGGAATGACTCTGCTCAGTTAATTCGTTATGGGGGGGTCACTACCTACATGATGTTCTCAGGAGTGGTTATGCTTCGTTAATTTGTAATGGGGGACCACATCTTGATCGGTTACATAATGTAGGCTTCGGTCGAACTGTATCTCTCTATAGCCCTAGACTATTATTTGTTACATATATGAAAGTTGAGATTGAAGGCTTGTGTGGCTCAATCTAGAAAGTGACGATTGAACGAATTAGTTTGCATGATGGTGTTGCCTAAAAGATAACGAATTCAGATGTGACTCATTCCTACTCGTAATGAAGAGATGCAATGAGGAAAAGATACAAATCTCATTCCTACACATAAATGTATTTATGATGGTGTATCATTCCTACACAACTTCGGGTTGTGTGATGACTGAATGTTATCTCGATAGACGTGTGGTGAGATTCAAAATTGAATAACAATTCCTATATTTAATAATGAAGGGTATGGTGATTAAATTATAAAATATGTGGCAATTGGACCTTTGTGATTATTTGGAAAATGATGAAAGGCGAGTGTTGAGTCACAATCTGAAGAGAATGACAGAATAATATTGACAATGATGATATTGACGGTTGATATAGTATACAAAAGAAATGTCATGTGTGGACGTAGCACTACCTTGACATTTAATCATTTGATCCTATTTATTTTCACATATGTTGTATTATTGGCACTCACACGAGCTTCGTAACTTATCCGGGTTTTTAAGCAGTGTAGGATTATTTTGTAGAGTAACCAGTGTAGGATTATTTTGTAGAGTAACTAGTAGCGGCTAGAGAAGAAAATTTCAGGTGGTGTAGCTGTGAGGGCAATGCACTTGAGAGTAGGTATTGCCATCCTTTGTTGTAAGTTATTCCACTGATGCTCCGATGTATATTATATTTATGATTCTTAGTGACTTTATGTGTTTTATATTGTACCGCTACTGTCCTTCCATCACGTATCGATTCCGGGCATATCTCAAGATCAGGGCGTGACAATTGTTCAGCCCTGTCCTCGTCGAGTTGAACAAATAACTCCTGGACCATGTTGATTTCCGGAAACTTAGAACCCTCTGGAAAAAAAAAAATTGAGAAATTCATTATTAATCTTAATTAAAAATAATAAATATATATATATATATATATTAAAATTTTAAAATAATATACTTTTACCTGTCGTCGCTTCTCGAACACATAGGATAAAGGCCTCGAACCGAATTGGTGGAGAGGTTTCTTTTTTCAACCTATTGATCTTATTTGCCGTATACCTTTTGTTAAACACAATATGTACGTATTGGTGAGTGTATAAAAAAATAATTAATGAAAAATTATTGTGCTTATCACAAACTTTGGGTCCTGAAAATGGTTGGACAGCCATTTCCAATCCTCTGAGTGCTCTACCATCTCTTGAGGGAAGCCTTATATGAAAGCGGTCTCCACATTTGAAAAGTCTCAAAATGTTTGTCCATTGCTGACCATTTTGCAAATTTCTTCCAGCTCAAGTATCTATTCATTGATCTGTTTCTTGGATTAAAAACTAGATTTCTAGGGCTTTCCAAATTCCAATGATATATGATTTGGCTCATAAAAAATTCAAACAAATCAGTCCAAAATAGTATTGAAACAGAGATGCAGATGCTGAAATAAGATAGGGACGAAGATTTCCTAGACAAATTTATGACTCCTAGAACAAAATTGAACAAAATAAAATAAAATAAATTAAAGTAATTAGATATCAAGTAGGATATCAAGTTGGAAAACTCAAGTAGAGTATCTGGCAACACTATCAAAAATTTGGTGTAAACTTGCAAATGCATAAGATAGTAGTAGTATAATGGACTATAGTTTTGCTTATAGTGATCATTTTTGTTTTTCCAGTGACTGGTTTTCTTCACCATATTTGTGGTAGTGATGGTGGGTGGCCTTTCTAGTACTTCTCTTAGGTGATCTCCAACCAAAATGATGTTTAGCCCGTTCAAATTATAATTAAGAAATTATTTTTTTAATGAACAATATTAGATCATATTTATATATCACCTCTAACCGAAGTGAGCTATTTTTAGTCTTCTTAATAATTTATTATTTTTAAGTTTGTTCTTTAACTTTATTGATTAATTAAATTAAGTGTAAATTTTATCCGCTCAAGTTTGAATACAATTATAACCTCATACAACATCTTTAAAATATTTCAATCACATCCATTATTTGTCATTTCATTTTAATATCATACATCCATTAAAAAAATATGTTCAATTAATCATTAAATAATGAAATAGCAAATGTGGGGTTTATATTTATGCTGATGTAGCTTCCGACATCGCACCTTGTAGATAAAAAACCAAATTAAAAAAATTAAGAATAAAAAATAAATTGTTTTATAATAAAAAAAAAAAACTTCAAAAAATACAAAATAAAAAAAATGGAACTTCGTCCCCTTCCTCTCCCCGTTCTTCCTCCGCCTTCCCAACTCCTCTTCTGACGAGACCTCATCCCCGTCGCTGAGAAGGACCAGATCAAGGGCCTTATCGTCTCCCTAATGCTGTTCGCGACCCAACACCCAACCTAGACCTTCGGTCGTTGACCCTCAACCCACCCTCCCTCCTCCTTTCTCTCTCATCTCTCTCCCTCTCTCTCACTGCAATTTTCCTGTAATTTTTATTTTCCCTTCCAGATCGTTACTTTCCTCTCCCTCAATTACGCTCTCTCCTCCTTCCACGACCGGATTCTTCCCAATCCCACCAAAACTCGACATCTCCGGCCCAATCCCAGAATTTAAATTTCCCCAAATTTATAAATGATGGTATAGTCTGGAATGGCTCTCCAGATTTGTTTTCGCAGAGGTCGAGACTGAGGAGTCACTGGAGGGAGATCTCGACAGAATTTTTCTGGATAGATCGTTGTCGGCAAGGTAGAGGAGCTTGAGTTTGGTTCAATTGACGAGAGGAGAAACGAGGCCGTTGAGGGGGCAATTAGAGCGGAGATAGCAGTGGATGTCGGTCGGTACGTAGAATCGGGTGAGGGCCTAGCTGTCGTTAGCAGCGGAGAGGAAAGTGAGGGGAGGTGGAGGCCAAGAGAAGAATAGAGGGTGAGGAAAGGGTAGGCCGGAGAAGGAGATAGTGGGGCCCATTTAAAATTAAATTACTTCAGCCTGGCTGGCTGGCTGGCTAATGATGCCCAACCCGTTGGTCATGTAGCTGGATTTTGGCCTGTGGGTCTCAAATTGTTTTGACCCAACCTTCCATTAGAGATGGGTTATATGCCGAAGATGATCATATTTTGGCCTATAACTTTTTAGTCGGCTTGGTTGAGGATGGCCTTAGGTATTTCTTTGTGGCCAATTTTGGGCCTTTTTATATGGGCCTCTATATCATACAAGTTGATGTCTACTTGATATAATATATTGTTTCGAGCACGAGCAAATCCTTTGTGACGTCTCGTTTGTACCCTCCTCAATTCAGGTGGTTGGTCTACCTGCATATGTATGTTTGGACTTCGTTGTTAAATCTCTAATTGACAAGAAAATTTAAAAAAAAAAACATTACATGAATCAAATAATTTAGAACATTTTTAGTATAAGGTCAACAAATAATTTAACCCTTTCCTCCAAATTACATGGAATAACCAGCGTATGAAGCCCTACGTGTCCTCTGTATCCCAATGGATGAAGGGCTTAATCTACAGGCTCTCAACCATGCATGGATATGTGCGTGCGTGCGTGTGTGTGTGTGTGTGTGTGTGAATTCATCCGTATCGGTTTCTTTTTTAAGAAAGAAATAAAGAAATCGTCAAAGGCCTACATACTAGTTGCTGCACAATTTCTCATATTTTTTCTCAGAAACACAAAGAAAGGATTGACCGGTAGGTAAGACCGATGGACATTTAACAAAATCAGAAATACGTGTTCGTGGTAGGCAGGGAGGTGCCTGCCGAGTGAAGGAGAACAAATAAAATATAAACCGAAAGATTTTTGACCCAAGGAGCCATGCATGCATGTTAATGGCACACGAAATCCAATAGTTTCCTAGCTGCAACAGCAGGAAATGAAAACGGACGGCTAGTACAACAACGTTTTGTATATATATTTATACGTTGGTCAACACGTTTTGACATTAAGAAGTTCCAGCAATTATCATTACTGCTTTCCAAGGATTACACGAACTTATGAAAATGCTGGGAATTATTTAAAATGAAAAGGGGCCAAGGGTCAAAAATTCAAAGTAGTAGTTTTAGTTAAGAGTGCTCATGTAGGACTACACGAAAACTATTATCACAAGTGATTGCTTAATTTTCAAGATAACATCAATTTACAGGCATGCCGGTATTCAAATTACATTAATCCAAAGTCAATGTTCCTAGAAAATACAAAGAAAGTGAGAATGATCAAGATTTTTTTATTTTTTTTTCTTTTGACAAATGATATTATCTACAATAATGTGTTTTAATTTCGTCTTTGGTGAGAATCGAACCTAAGATTTCTCATTTACTAGTGAAGAGGAATACCAGTAGACTGTAGTACTAAGTGGCATGATCAAGTTTTGGAATTTAAATTAAGTAGCTACTTTGAGTTTTGAAGTTACGTAGTACTGCAGTCCTGTGGAATTTCTCTTTAGTCTTAAGTGACAAGTTTTAGGTTTGAATCTCAGAAATAATGAGTTGACAACCAATTTATTCTCCATGTTAGAACTTGTTTGGATATGCTTTTAAAATGACTAAAAACGCTTTTAGTAAAAATACGTTTAAAAACAATCCTTACTAAAAATGCCAATTAATCCTGAAAAAAACACTTAAAGTGCTTCCTGGAATAAATACATAATTGATGTTTCTTGTAGAAAGAATTTCAAGTGCTTTGGAACCCAAAAACATTTTCTATAAAAGCACTTTTTAGTCATTTTAAAAGCATATACAAATGAGCCCGTAATGTTTATATATAAAGGGTAAATTACATAAAACTACCTCAACTATTGGGTCAATCACAGTTTCATACCCCATCTTTAAAAAATTTCAATGTCATACTTCATCTACGAATTTTTTACAATTTCATACCTTCCGTCAGTTTTCTGTTAATTCTTTCGTTAAATAGTGACGTGACTTGAGACGAGACTCACTCTCTGTTAAAAATTTAATTAAATATTAGAAAACTAAAAAAAAATTCATTTAATATATTTTTTTTGCATGGGGGACCCACCCCAAACCCAAATCCCGTCTTCCCCAAACACACCTCTTTCTTCCCCTTCTTGCCTTCCCCAAACCCATTGTGTTCTCCTTGCTCCTGAAACTTCGGTGCAATGTAACCGTGTGTGCCCTCCAGTTTCATCGACCGAGCCGGGGTCTTGCCGCAGAGTTCTGCCGTGCCAAAATGGCAAATTTTGGCACCAAGCACGAGGTGGTCTTCCTCAGTGACGATGATGCTAGAGCTATTGATGTGGTTGTGGACGAAGGTTAAGTCGAGGTCGGAGCCATGGTGCATGTAATCGAGGCTGTCGGCAAGGTCGATGGCGATCTGCATCCGAGAAAGCCATGACGATAGAACGGTATAGCTCGGGTTCTTCAGGTTGCGGAGGCAGTCGGTGAGGCTGGCGTTGACGACGAATTCGTAAACGAGGTAGCTCCTGGAGAAAGAGGCGCCGATGAGCTTAATGTGGCTGAAGTGGTGGGATTTGGAGATAAGGGAGAGGCGACACTGGAGGTCTGGGAGGGAGATGGGAAGGCGGGATTTGCGCTGGAAGATGACGGCGTCTTTGGTTTGAAGGGAGCAGCGTCATGAGGAGGAGGTAGAGAAGGAGGAGAGACGGCGGTGGGGGAGGAAGTTGGAGGTGGCAGAGTGGATCTTTGAGAAGACGTAGATTTGGAAGTTTTTAAGGAGGGAGGCTTTGAAGGATTCGAGGGAGGGTACGAAGGAGGAGTGGTGGATGAGATTGCTGATGTGGCAGAGAATGACAGCAGGGGAGAAGGGGTGGATTAGATCTTGGTTTGGGTTTGGGGAAGATGGGAGGGGGAAGAAAAGGTTTGTGTCACGTCCCGACCCGGGGCGGATCACTTCCCGGGCTCGCTCCACCACCGTAGCACGATATTGTCCACTTTGGGCTTACCATTCCCTCACGGTTTTGTTTTTGGGAACTCACGAGCAACTTCCCAGTGGGTCACCCATAATGGGATTGCTCTAACCCCCTTCTCGCTTAACTTCGGAGTTCCTACGGAACTCAAAGCCAGTGAGCTCCCAAAAGGCCTCATGCTAGGTAAGGATGAGAATATACATTTAAGGATCACACTCCTGGGTGATGTGGGATGTCACAATCCACCCCCCTTAGGGACCCGACGTCCTCGTCGTCTCACCACAACCAGGGTTAGGCTCTGATACCAAATTGTCACATCCCCGCCCAGGGCTGATTACTTCCCAGGCCCGCTCCACCACCGTAGCACAATATTGTCCGCTTTGGGCTTACCATTCCCTCACGGTTTTGTTTTTGGGAACTCACAAGCAACTTCCTAGTGGGTCACCCATCATGGGATTGCTCTAGCCCCCTTCTCGCTTAACTTCGGAGTTCCTACGGAACTCGAAGCCAGTGAGCTCCCAAAAGGCCTCGCGCTAGGTAGGGATGGGAATATACATATAAGGATCACTCCCCTAGGTCACAGTTTGGGTTTGGGGTGGGTCCCCTATGCAAAAAAAATAAAAATAAATGATTTTGTTTTTTTTTTTTAGTTTTTAATATTTAATTAATTTTTTAATAAAGAATAGGCCCCGTCTCAAGCTACGTCATTATTTAACAAAAGAATTGACAGAAAACTGACGGAAAGTATGAAATTGTAAAAAATTCGTAGATGAGGTATAACATTGAAATTTAAAAAAAATAAGGTATGAAACTATAACTGACCCAATATTTGATGTAGTTTTATGTAATTTACCCAAAAAAAAAAAAAAATTAAGTAGAAGATTAGAACAAGTAAACTGGTGTGTCAGTTTCAAAAGAAATAAAAATTAAAGCCGCTTGGAATATCATCATTTTATAAAAAAGATTTACATATATATATCAAATGAAAAATTAATTTCCTTCAACTTTTTTTAATAATATGAAAATTTGGATATATGGTTCATTTATGAAAGTCTTTCTTAATTTAAATTCCATACCTATAAAGATTCTTACATGGCACCTCTTAGGGTGCGTTTGTTGCACCGGACTGTCTCAGACTAGACTAACTTTAGGGACTAAGCCTGACTGGCTTAAACTAGACTAAGCCCTAGTTTGGTATGGAGGTGATTCTGAAAAAAAATGGCTATCAAAAAAACCTGGGAGCTTTTTTATATTTGGTAAACATTCAGCTTCAGTTTTTTTTCACAATTTTGGGTGAAAAAAAGTTAAAAACACAAAGTTGCAAAGCCCAGCTTAGAAAAACCAACTTTTTTTCACATCTGTTTTACATAAAAGTTTATCAAACACTATAATATTGTCTTTTTTTTTCAAAAGCACTTTTACAAAAAAGTTTACCAAACACTCTACTGCTTTATTTCACATCTGCTTATTCTCACAGCACAGCAGAAACAGTTTTTTTCAAAGCACAACAATACCAAACCAGCCAACAGTACAGTCACCAGTTTGGTGTTTGCTCAAACTAGGACTACGTTATTGTTCTATTTTAATTGCTTTTTTTATTAAAGATATTATTAAAATTAATAATATTGGATGAGAGTGAGACTCAATAAAATACAAAAACCAAATTACTCACTCGAAGATGTCCCCAGTTGTTAGTCTTTATTGAAATCAACTTTGTATTGTAATAGTGATGTATTTAGGATGACACCAAGCCAGCTAAGGTAAAATGGGTGAGATTGTAGTCACTATTCAGCCACAGCCTGCGGTTTGGTTGTCAGTACTTAGGAGCATCTCTAAAATTGTTCTATAACACTGCCCTGAAATTGCAATCTTCAATCCCTGATTGCAAATGAAAAAGAGGTTATCAATCTCTCCCTACTACTGTCAAAAGGAGATAGCACAATTAAGATGATAGAACTGATCCAAAGTGATAAACTATAAGCTTCAATGAAATCAAATGGCAGCTGAAGAGTAAGAAATAAACAAGAATAAAAATAATCAGCATCCTCATCTCATGAATATCAATGCACCAAGAAACAAAATACAAATCCTTCAAAAATAAAAATAAACCTGTGTGGATGACAGTGAACATTAGTTGTTATTATATTATAGTTGAGAAAAGCTATCCTTCTTCTTGTAATTCATTTGTAAATTTATACGAATACATCAGGTTTATGTATTACCATCACCCAGCTTTAAACCATATAAGCCTATGTAGTTGATTGATTTTGTAATGTAAAAGATAGAAAATCAAGATGACATTTAGAAGTCAAGATAAGTGGGAAGGGGATGCAAGATGAGTGTAAGTCACAAAGCAGATAGCTTTTCATATGACCTCAAGGTTGATAAAGGTTAAGGATGCAATCCAATATCACCATAAGTTTGAGTTTACAACTAGAACAGTAGAGGCACTTGAAAGTAGGATGATAAGATGGTAACTTCATTCTGATCAATAAAATATTTTAGCTAGCAGCAAGTGGGTCAAGGCTTGATACCAAAGCACATTTCAGCCAACAAAACCTAGAGTAATCATGTCAAATATTAACAACTAAAACCCAGAGTACACATGTTAAACTATAATTCATTGATGGGAATGAAACATTTGAGAAAATATGAACTCAACAACCAAACCCAGTGTACTCATGTCAAATATTACCAACAAAGGAATTTGTGTACGTATGTCAAGACTCAAGACTCAAATAAAAAATATCACCCAAGATAAAAATCAATCAGGAGTGCTTTCTGTATTAGGAAGCCCATAACAATATATAGAAAAAAGGCTATATGGGTTATAGATTAGAAAGGGGTGCTTTTGCATGCTCAGAAGATTGTTAAAAGGCCATAAAATGGTGATTTTTATGTAACCAAATCGGACAATTTTGGATAAGATTAAACCACAATAACAACAATAAGCAGGGAACAAAGAAAAAATTGCAATCAACTACAAAAACTTAGCAATTAGTTCACAGAAGGAAAAATAGCAGATAAATTGGGTAGCAATCAATTCAAAAACTCACTCAATCATAGAACACAAGCGCACCCAATCACAAAGCCACAAAAAACGCACCCAATTTTTGTGCTAGAAATTCAAAATTTCCAGAGATTTCAAGCACAAAACAACAAAATCGATCAAAACCCAATAATAATTGCGATCAGCAAAACAAAATTGAAGAAATTGATCGTCAGATTTAGAATTTACCAGACGAGAACAAGGATGATGGAGCAGGAGGAAGGAGCAAGACGAGGATGAGGGAGTAGAACGAGCACAAACAGAATAAGCGAGCAACTGTCTCGTAAATGGTCTTAGCAATCCGGTGATATTGGAGTGTTTTTGCTAAGAACTTCTGAGGAATGGGTTAGTCGGAGCGAGTCCGACTTAATCCCATTAAACATAATCCTTCTATCAAACAAACACAAGATTATACTAACAATTAGTCATTTCCAGTCCAATGAGAGCTAGTGAGCCCAAACAAACACACCCTTAAGATATTCATCGGTGTGGATCATTTTTTCTTTTTGGTCAATGGGCTGCTTTTTTATTACCAACAACACACATTTATGAGAGAGGCCCACATACAATACAAACACAACAACAAAAGTATGGACCTTCAAAGTACAATGAAACCAAGCCCAACAGAAAACATAAAAATCCTAAACAGACAACATCCTTTGCCAACATTCGTTAAACCACATATCGAGAAAGATCAATTTTTTGCAGGCCTTGGACATTTGTTGGGAAATATGAAATCTGAGACCTCTTAGGGTGCGTTTGTTGTATCAGACTATCTTAGACTGGACTAGCTTCAGGGACTAAGCTGGACTGGCTTAGACTAGACTAGCTTGGACCAACTTAGTGAAGTGTTTGTGGCAATGTCGGCCTAAAAACAAGATAATTAATAAATTTTAATATTATATTATTTAATCCCTTTTTATTAATATTTTATTATTAATTATCTCTTTTTTTTTTTTTTTTTTGTCTCAAAACTTTCCTCTTCGAAAACCAATTCCACAATTTGTGATCACAATTTGATATCAGATCAAAACAACTCCAATTCCACAATTGCAGAGTGTCTCGTTGTCGAAATAGTGTCTCAAAACCAACTCCAATTCCGCAAATCAAAGTCTCCTAGGTTGCTGCCTCCATCTTCTTCGCCGGTCCCGGCGTCCTAGCATCTTAGGCGGCGACCCCAAGCCTCTTGGCTTTTCAGATTCCTCCATCGCAGTCATGTTCCTCACCCACTACTAGGTTCACAAAGATCTCGTGATTTGGGTTTCAACGAAACCATTTGTGGTGACATGTGTCCATGACCGTTGGAGGCGGTAGAGGTTATGGTTTTGCCGGAGGGGGAATATGTGGAAGATTGGCAGAGAAGGAAGATGGAAGAGGGGGCTTTGGGACTTAGACGAGGAGAAGACAACAGAGAAGGAAACGGTCTTAGCAGTCTGGCCGAAATTGGGGATCTTCGTTAAGAACACCTAGCGAGGTATATAATCCGAGCGAGTCCGACCTAAGCTCAATAAACCTAATCTTTGTCCAAACCAAATAAGGGACTACACTAGCAATTAGTCTAGTCAAGTCTTGTTCTCCCTAATCCAGTCGAACAAACACACCCTTAGGGTCTATTTGGTACTGTACTTAAATCCAACTTTTGAAACACAAAAACAATTTTAGGCCTTAAAAACTTATTTGGTAGGGCTATTTTCAAAAATTGAATTCAAGATTAACTAAAAAATATAGTCTATTCTCTAAAAACATAAAAGGTGAGTTTTTAGAGTTTTTGAACTTAAACTCACTCCTTTCTTTTCTCTCCCTCCTCCCCTCTCACTCTAAATCTATATCTCTCTCTTTTCTTCTTTCTCTCTCTCTCTCTTTTTTTTTTTACCTTTTTCGTTTCTCCTCCAATCCACTCTCTTCATTCTCTTGGTTTTTTCTCACTCCTCTTCCTCTCTATCTCGTCCGATCCTCTCTCCTCTTTCTCTTTCCTTCATCCGATCCTCTCTCCTCTTTCTCTTTCCTTCAATCATCTCTTACTTTCTCTCCTCCTCTCTCCTCTTTCTCCCTCTCCTGTGACCCCCTCTTTTTAGATCTCTTTGTCTGGTTTAAGTCGTAAGATTTAAAAATTTTAAATTGTAAACCAATCAAGTTTTTGAGTCTTAAAGAAAATTGTTTTCAAGAAATATTCTTAAGAAATGTTTTGAGAAATAATAAAAATTTTGAAATAGGATACCAAACAAGCCCTTAATGTTTTTCTCTTCATTTTCTTAGATGGTTGAAAGTCAATATATATACACACGCGCACACACACACTTTATTTCAAATCCACACTTAGATTTAATTGTATAAAAAATTTGAGTGAGGCAGTGAGAGTTGTTGATTTAGGGTTTAGTTTTGTCAATTTAATGAAAGAGCGAGGAACAAAGGCTAGAAGCAGACTGATATTTGATTTGCTTTGATATTAGAATTTTGTATCGATCAATTGAGGGAACGACACTAAATTTGACAACGTGAGTGATACGAATTTGAGATACTGGGGTTGGACGAAGCAATTTGGATGGTTATGCTTGTGCAATTGCATCCAAGACAAACACCATTTTTGTTTCTTCCTTATGTATGCAAGACTTTTTATTTATTTTTATTAGGAGAAATTAGGTTCTCATTCCTATTTTTTCAAGTCCATTAATTAAAACCTTATTCATTTTCAATTTTTGTTCAAGGTCCTTTGGTTTTAATAAATGTCATTAATTATTTCAAAAATAAACTATTTACATGTCAAGATAATTAAATTTTATTTTAAAAAATATTCATTTAGTGTTAGAACCGTTTCATTTGGCATATTTAAATTTATGGCTAAATTGTTTATCATATATTTCTACTTCTAGTTTGTACCCATTTTTAATTTGCAACCCTTTTTTTAAATTGTACCAATTTTCTTTTAAATTTTAATTTGTACCCATATATTAATTTCTTTTTGTCCCTTATTTTTAAAACTTTTATTTGTACTCATAATTTTTTTAACCTTTTATTTGTACCCATAATTTATTTATAATGTACCCATTTTTGTTTACAAATGTACCACTTTCTTATATGCAAAATGAAATTTTTTTTTGTAAGTACCATTTTTTAATGTAAAATCTATTTTTTTTAATCTAAAATGTATCCTTGATTTTTTTATACAAAATGTACCCATTTTTTGTTATATAAAACATTCCTTTTTTTTTTTTTGTATGAAATATATCACTTTGGTATGTGAAATGTACCCACTTTTTTATATAAATGTACCAATTTTTTATTACATAAAATGTAGGCAAATTTTATTATATACATATACTCATATTTTATAAAAATAAAATTAAATCCCATTTTTTTTTTTATAATCTAGAATGCACCCATAAGCAATTATTTTATTTTATTTTTATCAAAACCCATAAGCAATTTTGAATAATTGAATTGGTAATGTAAATGAAGTAAAAAAAAAAAAAAAAAACAGTTGAGTATTTATTAGTATTATTGCATCTCTTTTATTATTATGTCATTTATGTGGCAGGAGATAGACTTCAATAAAAAACCTAAAATGCATAAGGTTTGAGTCCATAATAGTTAGGAACCAGAATCTCAACTAAACTATCCCGTTTTATTATTCCCTCAGTTTTTATTCTTTTCTTAGTTTTAATTTTTATTTATTTCTTAATTATAAATTTATACCCATTTAATGTTTAAAATCCTCTATATACCTCTTAATCAAGACCGTTGAATGTTACAAGATATAAAAGCTATAAAAGAGTGTAAAAATGTTTGTCAAAATCTTTGTTCCTTGATCTCATCCTTATATATATATAGACACGCACGTAAAAGCAGAGAAACATCAGAAATTAACAATGGAGAGAAAAGATTTAAAAGAAATTTCCCATATAATGTTAATATCCATGCATGTATTAACTTAATTAATACACAAAACTGCCAACACAACTACTAATTGAGAAAACACTATTTAAATTCAAGCAATCTACATATTTTTTTTTAATAATTTGAAAACTTGGTTATACATGGGTCCCAACAGTTTCAAATGAAAGCCAAGGGAAACTCCATGCATCAACTCTCTCCACGATTTTTTCCACCTTATGGTAATTCTCAATTATTTCACAACACATTTATTTTCACATTCCAAAATCTTTGTCATTTTACATTCAACAATAAAGATTAGACTACACACCACCTCTTAAGATGTACATTGGTGTTCTTCTTGAAACGTTCGTTAAACCGCGTGCGTGGGGGGAGATTATTTTCTGCATGGCCTTGAACATTAATTTGTTGTTTAACATTATACGAAATCTCAGAAGGCTTGAAAGTCAATACATTAGCGAAAAGGAAATTTCAATATATATCACAGAGAAATATCAGAAGATAAGAATGGAGGGAAAATATTCACAGATATATTAACTTAATATAATAATGTCGGCCTAGTCAGAAATTTGTTTTCCTTTTCGAGGAATGTGTCTCTGTTATTCACGTACAAATGCTCCAAGCAATCAAAGGTATGCATGCGACCAACCGTCAAAGATTTTTTTCAAACCCCCGACGCTTCTCATCAAATGCTCCAAACAAATAAATTGTGTTTACTTATGCAGTTACGTTACCCTAATTACTTGGTAGTTCTGTGGAATATCAGAAGATAAGAATGGAGGGAAAATATTCACAGATATATTAACTTAATATAATAATGTCGGCCTAGTCAGAAATTTGTTTTCCTTTTCGAGGAATGTGTCTCTGTTATTCACGTACAAATGCTCCAAGCAATCAAAGGTATGCATGCGACCAACCGTCAAAGATTTTTTTCAAACCCCCGACGCTTCTCATCAAATGCTCCAAACAAATAAATTGTGTTTACTTATGCAGTTACGTTACCCTAATTACTTGGTAGTTCTGTGGAAGCCAAACTTCTAGATACGAACCCTATGTCTATAAATACATTTCCAACATTCAATGCAAAAGCCACAAACTTGAACTCCTCCTTTTTATACCTTCTGTGTACTAAGTTTAATTAAGTTGATCATTAGCAACTATGTCTTCTAGTCAGAAACCCGATGCACTAAAGGTCCTTTATCCTGGCACAGGAGGACGCGGTTCGTCGCCCCAGCCTAAGACTGGTGGAGGCCCGGCTCCTCCAAATGTTCAGGATTCTTTAGCAAAGGGCAAGAAGAAACCTGGGAAAAACCAGTGAAAATTATATATGTATGACTGTTGTTGGGGGTTATTTCTTCAAGATAAATAAGCACATTATTTCCTAAGTTCAGTTAGCATTATTTTATTGTGAAAAGGAATTGGTTCTGGTGTGAACATATCTCACTAGAATGTAACAAAATAAATAAATAAATATATTTTTTTATTTTGTGCCACGATTGATGTTTCTTAATTGATTATATCTGAGAATCTCGTAATCCATGTGTATTCTCTTTAATAATGTTTATACCGCATTTTAGTTTAGCCTCGACTATTCTACAGGGAAATATCAAATATGTAAAAGAAAGGGCAAATAATATCAAATACGTAAAAGGAAGGGCAATAATTCCTAAGTCTGCACTATTCATGTTTATTGTGAAATGGGCCCTCAATTTTGTATTACTTACGTTTGTCCCATCCCTCCAATTCAAAAACCCCATGCCTAAAGAATCTGATTGAAAAGATGGGATTTCTGTGCTGTTCGGCTCCGACGCTCTCTGAGGTAAAAGCACTTTCTTCTCCTCTCTCTCCAATTTGAATCTCCCTTTAGAACTTCAATCTCTTTGTATTTCTTGAAAACCGTCTTTATTTCGCAAATTAAACTGAAAAATTTGAAAAATCTTGCTCGAGATTTTGCTTGAAATCATGGTTTGGGATTAAATAGCAAGGTTAGATCCAGTACTCCAAGAAGTACTTCGATGATATCTAAGAGTACATGTACTCTTCTTTCTACTTTGTTTTCATTCGATTTTTCTTCATTTTTTTTTTTTTTTTTTTGACATTTTGTTGGTACAGGCATGTGGTTGTTCCTCAGGATGTGGCTAAACTGCTCCCAAAAACTAGGCTTCTCCTTGAGGTAATTTATTTTCTAAGGCCAACTCCAACCCATGGCCTAAAACTATAATTTCCCTTATATTCCCCCCAATCCATTCCAAACCAAATTCTAATTTGGACCTAAAACGTAAAAAAAAAAAATAAAAAAAAAAAAACAAGAAATCGGCCAGGATTTAGCCCAGAAAATGGTGTGAGCCCCACCATCGAGAGTGAAAAAAGGCACTTAAACGCCAAAAACCCCCAAGAGACGCGCGCATGCGAGCAAAGCGCCAAGGCAGAGACCGGCATGGCCCCACCCACATGGGCATGTCGGCGACTTGAGCCAGAAACCAACGACTAGATTTGCAATCTACGGCTGAGATCAACTGGCCATTGGTTGATCCAACGGTTTGCATTCAAAATATTTTTTTGGGAATTTTAACAAAAGGCTCCCGGTACTGTTCACTTTAACGAAAACCACATTTTTACACTAAAAAGTCAATCCTGGTACTATTCACTTTAGCCTTTATTTTGTCCTTATCATTAAAACTCAAAGTTTTCAAGCCTTTTTCATTAGTTTTCCTTAGTTTTTTTAATTTTTAATTTATATATTTATTGAATCCAATGGCTGAGATCAAATACAATCAAATCTAACGGTAAAATAAAAAGATCTAACGATCCAAATTTAAATTCAACAGCTAAAATAATTAAAAAAAATTATTTAACTCAAAATTCACCCAAAAACTCTATGAATACCTATGTATTTGTTTAAACATCCACACAAAACTCACTTTTCTCCTACAATTCTTCCCCTTTTTTTACTACCATTTCTTCTAATTTCCAAATTTTTCAAGATGGCAAAAGAGCATATTAGAGGTCGTAATTGGACCTTTGAGGAAGATGTTGCTTTATGTTTGGCATGAGTTTCTATTAGCGAAGATGGTGCCGTTGGCACAAATCAAATTAAAAAGGTTTTGTGGGTAAAATCATTGATAAGTTAAATGAAAACTCCAACGCCGGGCGAAGGGAAGGTGGTGGTGTTTACAATCAGCGGAAGTTTATCAACAAAGCGTGCATTTTATGGAAGGTAAGCTTGGAGAATAGGGTGACAAATTTGTGAGTTTCTTTGTTGATATTTTATTTGTCATGTACATAATATTATTTTACAACTAGTTGTTTTTATGTATTTGTTGCATAGGATGACAAAGTAATGCCAATTTACAAAATAAGAACTACACCGAAAAATTAACCTTTTTAAGTTGCATCATGCTTGGAACGTTCTCAATGATTGTCCGAGGTGGGGAACCGATGTAGACCAACAATGGGGAAGATTATTTTATAGTGAAGCCACACAGACAAATGAAGCAAGAAAGGTTCGAATGTAATTTCATGATGGAGGACCTCAACAAATACACTCCAGAGAGGAAGAAGTTCTTACGTGATAAGCAAAAGAAAATTTTGCGAGGGGCTACCACAAGTAGTATATTTCAAGATGATGATCATTTCAAGGCTATATCCCAAGTCCACCACCAAGTCAAGATGATGGATGTCATTATTAAGTTTATGTAATTTATGAATTATCAATTGTATTAAGTTTATGTGGTTTATTAATTGTCGTTTTGTATTAGGTTTCATGTATCAATTTAGTGATTTTTCAATATTTAAAATGTTCATAAAATTAATTTAGGATAGGCTATATAATTTTTTTTTTTTAAAAAAAAAAGCCTAAATTCATTCTTTAATAATCTGGGGATAAAAGTTTAGGCTAGAAGGATTAGAGCAGAAAAACTGTTTCTGGGTTAAAACCTAAATTTTATAGACTAAAAATTTTAGGTTTTAGATTAAGGGTTGGAGATAGTCTGAGGTAAGTAATTTATCAGGGTTTTCACTTTCTTTGATTGTAATATGTCCTTTTGAGGAATGCTTTGCGATTTGTTTATGTTATTTTGGGTTTTGTGTAATCTTGGAATCTTTCCTTTTGCATCAGTGAGATTTGGGTTTTTCGGTTTTGTTTACAGTTTTTGAATGTCCATGAATTTTGAATGGTGGGTTTCTGTGGATTTTGTTATTCGAAGAGGGACATATGGATTGGTTTGTTACTTGGTACATACGTTTATAAGCATCAAATTATATACACTCGCTCCTACTCAAATGTTCAAATATATTCATTTATGTATGTTTGCGCATTCACTTTCGTATACGTGTGTTAACTGCCATTTAGATTTGGTCAAGTGAATAATGTAGGTATATGAATCGGTCATTTCACACATATATAGATTGATAGGTAGATTGAATTGAAATTTCGTGAATCGGTCATACACTTTACATGATTTCTATGCGGGAATGCTAGTGAATGCTTTATTTAATTTCCAAGAAATTGAAGCTGAGAATACGATATTTTCCCTTTGCTATGGAAATACAACCGTGGATTCTGTGGTGCAGTAAATATGAGGCCTAATAAAAGTTAATTTTCCTTGTTTCTTATGTTCATATGTTTTAACATCCGATTGGATTTGCATTAAGGTTTTAATTTTAGGGGTTTTTTCTGCTTTAGTTCACTTAATATTCATACCTGTTAATGTTTTTACTTTTTAAGCGTATGGTTTTAAGTTGTTTTGGTATGTGTAAGAATGTGTCCAACATGGTTTCTTTTTCGCACATCCTTTCAATAATTTAGATTGACTTACCCCAAATCCATTGGCAGTTACTTTTTTTTTTGGTCAAAAGTACTTTTTATTACAAAAATTACAACTTGACAAAGCCCAAAGCTAACATATTAACATCCAAAAAAAGGGTCACAACAGAACAACACATCCCAAAAGCTAAGATACAATTAGGCCCAAAACGTAGAACATGAACATTGAACCTAGAAACTTTTACCATCTCCATTGCCGACAGAGGTCATCCTAAGCCGTCCAATTCCTCGTTCATAGTCAAGCAATACCTCACCAAATGCCACATCAAACTCCAATCTGCCACCCAAGCATAGCCATACAGTAAGGATAGCTAGCAACCAAACAAGAGAAGCCAACTGTCGAGATGAAGTCCGTGGAGATCCACGAACAACACTATCGAAAATGGCAGATAACAAGGAGAAAGTGGTGGTGTTGGAAACACCTGAGCTAGTGAAGCCACTGGACTCTACACACAATCTGAGTAGGTTGTATGGCTGAAGATCAGAATATGAATGAACACATAGGATAGATACTGTCTAGGAAAGAGAAACCATACATAATAGTATAACAACCAAGGCTAAAAAATGGTAGAAGTAAGGAAAACAGATAAGAAGGAAAGAGAAGGGAGGACGGCGACCGACCCTAGTCGAAACTAGGTCGGCGCCACTGGTTTTCCTTAAATTTGGAAGCCTCACATGAAGGGGTGAGAAAAACTCTCAAAAGGAGAAAACGACTCTCACTAGAGAGAGAAAAGTATTGTCGCACCCTATTGACAGTTACTTTGTATACGTTAGGGATGAGTCTTCTTCTTCAGCTTAGTGGGCACCGTACCTTTAGCAAAGCGTCTAGGTAATGCAACTGACGTAGAACGTTTAGCGGAGGAATTTGAAGCACAGCTTGATAGGCGCCAGGAGAAGACCAAGAGGTCATGAGTTATCCACTATGATTAATAGTATTCAATATGTGCAATTAATCTGGTATATCACAAATAGAATAAATAGGCAATGTAAGTGTTGCTTAAGGATATTTTTCTTTGTATTCCATATCAATCAAAATAATCTTTCAAAATTCTCTCATTTTCTGGTGGATTCCAGATGAATCTTTAGGGGTGAACGTGAGGATCCCATTGTTAATCATCTCGCTGCGTCAGTTGGTATCAGAGCAGGTTTGCCTTGGATCGATGGCGAATGACCCGACGAATGATAGGACTCGTCCTGACGGGGAACCAGTTTCCAGGAGAGAGTTTGACGCCCTTGCTGCAAGCGTTGAAGAGATTAGGCAATTGCTTCTCAACATGGGGAACCACGACAATCTACAAAACGAACGAGAAAACCGACGTGGTGGTGGTAGAGTCAACCGCAATGGTCATCGTCAACGGGAAGCTAGTGAATCAGATTCTGAGGAGGAGATTGACCAGCCCGAGAACCCATATGCTGCTAATAAAAATAACCGACAACCCATTGAAGATTACCGAATAAAGGCCGACATTCCTTATTTTAATGGTCATCTATCCATTGAAGGATTTTTAGACTGGCTCGTGGAGGTAGAGAGATTCTGTAAGATTATGTCGGTGCCGGAGGAAAAGATGGCTAAGATAGCGGCTTTTCGCTTGAAGGGAAGTGCGGCTGTATGGTGGGATAATTTGCAGAAGTCGCGACAGAGGCAGGCCAAACAACCGATCAAAACATGGCGTAGGATGAAACAATTGATGATGGAACGTTTCCTTCCAGTAGACTACGAGCAGCATCTCTATCGCCTTTACCATAATTGTACCCAAGGTAGCAGAACAGTCAAGGATTATACTGACGAATTTCTACGGTTGGCAGAGAGAAATTCTTTGAATGAGACTCAGGGGCAGACGGTGTCAAGGTATGTCAATGGATTGACGACTTCAATACAGGATAGAATTGGGTTACAAGTTTTCTGGGATGTCCATGAGGCTCAAAATATGGCTATGAAGGCACAACAGTTAGAGAAAGAACTGAAAGATCATGAACAAAAAGAGAAGAAATCGAGCTATGGCAATAATAATAATTACCAGAGGAAGGCAGCAGATTCTTATGTTCCTGACAAGGAGAAGAAAGATGTTGAGCTGATCCAAGGAAATAATTATAAAGGGCAGAATTACAGAGGAGAGGGCAGCCGGGACACTGACATAAATCAGAATCGAAATCAAAGGCCAAGCCTTGGTCCGTACGCCAGAGCAACCAGTGATGTCTGCTATAGATGTTTCCAGCATGGCCACAAATCCAATAACTGTCCGAAGCGGAAGCAAGCAAACCTTGTAGAAGGAACCGAATAAGCTGATGATCACGGAGGAAATTATACTGATGATTATGATGGGGCTGAGTTTGCATATGAAGATAATAATGAGGTTGTGAATTTGATGATGAATCGTGTTTCTATTGAAGAGGATGAAGTACTCAACATGGTGCTACAACGAGCTCTCCTGGCGCCTAAACAAGAAGGGCAAAGAAATCATATATTTCGCTCCTTATGTTCTGTTGACAACAATGTGTGTACACTGATTGTGGACAGTGGTAGCTGTGAGAATTTTGTGTCACAAAAGTTGGTTGATTATTTAAAACTTCTGATAGAGAAACGTACAGATCCTTATATATTGGGTTGGGTGAAGAAATGCCTGTCGGTGAAAGTGACAAAAGTATGCAAGATTCCTCTTTCTATCGGTAAACATTACAAACATGAGATTTGGTGTGATGTAATTGACATGGATGCCAGCCATGTATTACTGGGAAGGCCATGGCAGTTTGATGTTGATGCTACCCATAAAGGTCGTGATAATGTATTTTTCTTTGAGTGGGGCTCTCGCAAAATTGCTCTTGCTCCTATTAATCAATCTGGAAAATTAGAAAACCCACAAGTTGGGAGTTCAAATTTTCTAGCTATCTCCAGGAATAGCCACGAGTTTGAAGACATTATTAAAGAAGTTGGGTGCATGTATCCAGTTGTACTTAAGGGTCTCATGGTGACAGATGTTGCTGCAAGCCACCTTCTTGAAGAAGTGCAGGAAATTTTGAGAAAGTTTGAAGATTTGATTTCTGAAGATTTACCGGAACAACTTCCTCCTATGCGAGATATTCAACATCAGATTGATTTAGTCCCTAGAGCAAGCCTTCCTAACCTACCCCATTATCGGATGAATCCGAAAGAAAATGCAATCTTGAAGGAGAAGATTGAAGAGCTGCTGAAAAAGGGATTTATTCGTGAAAGTATGAGTCCTTGTGCAGTTCCCGTCTTATTAGTGCCAAAAAAGGATAACACTTGGCATATGTGTGTTGATAGTAGAGCCATTAATAAGATCACCATCAAGTATAGGTTTCCAATTCCACGGTTGAAGGATATGCTGGATGTTCTTGAGGGTTCTAAGGTGTTTTCGAAAATTGATTTGCGCAGTGGTTATCATCATATTCGAATTAAACCAGGAGATGAATGGAAGACGGCCTTTAAAAGCAAGGATGGTCTGTATGAATGGCTGGTAATGCCATTCAGATTATCAAATGCACCAAGTACTTTCATGCGACTTATGAACCAGGTTTTGCGTCCTTTTACTGGGTCATTTGTTGTTGTGTATTTTGATGATATCTTGATTTATAGTAAAACCAAAGAAGAGCATTTATTGCACTTGAGACAAGTTCTGGATGTTCTGGAAAAGAATAAACTTTATATTAATTTGAAGAAGTGCACATTCCTTACAAGTAAGTTGCTGTTTTTGGGTTATATTGTTAGCAAAGATGGATTTCATGTGGATCAAGACAAGGTACGTGCAATTAGAGAATGGCCTACTCCAAAAACCGTAAGTGAGTTGCGTAGTTTCCATGGCCTTGCTACTTTTTATAGACGCTTTGTACGAAACTTTAGTACCATTACAACTCCTATTACTGAGTGTCTCAAGCAAGGAAAGTTTCAATGGGGTGAAGCACAAGACAGGAGTTTTGCATTGATTAAAGAAAAGCTTAGCACTGCACCGGTTTTAGCTCTTCCCAATTTCGAGAAGATATTCGAGGTCGAATATGATGCAAGCGGATTGGGCGTGGGAGCTGTGTAGTCTCAAGAAAAAAAGACCAGTGGCATTCTTCAGTGAAAAGTTGAGTGAAGCCCGTAAAAAGTGGAGTACTTATGATCAGGAATTTTATGCGGTCGTGCGTGCTTTGAAGCAGTGGGAGCATTATCTAGTGCAACAAGAATTCATCCTTTATACTGATCATCAAGCTTTGAAGTTCATCAACAACCAGAAGAGTGTGAGTAAAATGCATGTAAGATGGGCCATTTTCCTTCAAAAGTTTCCTTTTGTGATTAAGCATAAATCTGGATCTCTCAATCGTGTTGCTGATGCTTTGAGTCGGAGAGCTAACTTGTTGATTACTTTAGCACAAGAGATTGTGGGGTTTGAGTTTTTAAAAGAGTTATATGAAGCTGATTTTGATTTCAAAGAAGTTTAGGCAAAGTGTGTTCAGAATCAACCTGTTTCAGATTACCACATTAGAGATGGGTATTTGTTTAAAGGTAACAGGCTGTGCATTCCTAGTTCATCCTTACGAGAGAAGCTTATTCGAGATATTCATGGAGGTGGTTTGAGTGGGCATTTAGGCAGAGACAAAACCATTGCAGGAATTGAGAAACGTTATTTTTGGCCTCAGTTGAAGAAAGATGCTGGCAAAATCGTGAAAAGGTGTTATGTTTGTGGTATAACATAAGATTTTGTGGTATCCACTAGTGTAAATATTTTAAATTGAAGATCGAGTTCATTCATTGCACTCGTATAGGGTCAATGAGCGTAGCTGTAAAAAATCATCAAAATCGGAGTTAAAATAACCGTTAAATCGTGATTTTTCATTGATAACCGTCGAACAATTTTGCCCCATTACTTGATCTCTGAATGTTTGTTTTTTGCAATTTTTGGCGTATGTGATCTCGAAATATATACAAACATGTTTGACGGTTGGATCGTTGAAACTAGTTTCGTAGAATGTGTATCCCATCAAAATAATAGATTCACTAACACTGAATAGTTTATTCATACTTTCATTAAGTATAACATACGATTTGTGGTATTCACTAGTGTAAATATTTTAAATCGAAGATCGAGTTCATTCATTGTACTCGTATAGGGTCAAGGAGCATAGCTATAAAAAATCATCAAAATCGGAGTTAAAATAACCGTTAAATCGTGATTTTTCATTGATAATCGTCGAAAAGTTTTGTCCCATTACTTGATCGCTGAATGTTTGTTTTTTGCAATTTTTGGCATATGAGATCTCGAAGTATATACAAACATGTTTGACGGTTGGATCATTGAAACTAGTTTCGTAGAATGCATATCCCATCAAAATAATAGATTTACTAACACTTAAGAGTTTATTCATACTTTCATTAAGTATAACATACGATTTGTGGTATCCACTAGTGTAAATATTTTAAATTGAAGATCGAGTTCATTCATTGTACTCGTATAGGGTCAAGGAGCGTAGCTGTAAAAAATCATTAAAATCGGAGTTAAAATAACCGTTAAATCGTGATTTTTCATTGATAACCGTCGAAAAGTTTTGTCCCATTACTTGATCTCTGAATGGTTTTTTTTTTTTTTTTTTTTTTTTTTTTTTTGCGATTTTTTGGTGATGCGATCTCGATGAATATACAAACAAATTTGACGGCTGGATCATTCAAATTAGTTTCGTAGAATTTGTATCCTATCAAGTTCAATGGCGTGTGTGTGTGTATATATATATTTATTATGTAGATTTAAATTTATTTATTTTGTACGTATAACACTTACGAAATTTAATGGTATGTATGATATGAATGATTTGTAAAGATAATTGTTAGGGTCAAAGCACATAACTACTAAAGATTATACATAACAACTAAAGATTATACATAACAAAAAAAAATTGAATAAGAACCGTCTATTAAAATTAGAAATCAGGACAAGACAAAATTTAATTGCATGAATTGCTAGCCAGTGCTATTTGAATATAGCATGCATAGCATGTCACTCACAACTCTAAACTTTAAGAAAACAGTATTTAACAAATTAAAAGGAGGCGCGGAGTTGAAAAAAAAAATTAAGAATTTAGTCCATGAAGCAGTTAACTCTCTCCGTCCCACCCTTCTCCCTCTTCCTCTCCCGCTCCACCTTCATCTCCTTCTCCACCTCCATCTCCGTCGCTGCAAATAGACGGACCGACAGCCTCCTTCCGGTGGAAATCGAAACCATCGTCAAAGTCAAAGCCTAAAAAGGTTTTTCCCTCCTAATTGTTATCTTCAATTTACGTTTCTGATGGATAAACCCATCAGTTTTCTGTGTAATTCTCTTAGGGTTTTCAATTTTCTTTTTCGATTCTTTTGCAAGTATATTGTGGGTTCTTCCCCTTCTAATTCTCATCTGCAATTGTTTTACCTTCCATTCAATTTTTTTACTGGGTTCTTTTGCGAGTATATTGTGGGTTCTTTTGCGAGTATATATTGTGGGTTCTTCCCCTTCTAATTCTCATCTGCAATTGTTTTACCTTCCATTCAATTTTTTTACTGGGTTCTTTTGCGAGTATATTATGGGTTCTTCCCCTTCTAATTCTCTCTAAATTTGTTCAATTTTCCTATACAGAGGGCGGTTACAAGGCTGGGCTTATATACTGAAGAATCTGATTATATTCTAGGCTAGCTGCTTTCTTTGGTAAGGTATGTTGTTACACCGTCACCCTCAGCCTATCTTATTCATTGTTTGATTGCTGGTCCTAATGAATGTTGCATGTAAAATTAAATTTGTAAACAGGGAGTAGATACTTTATATGCCATGGACAGGGAATGGATACGAAATTCGAATCGAGTGAGTAGGGAATATTTAAATGGGATTTCAGAATTTTTGAAAACGGCAAGCAAACATGTCAACACTGAGGGTTATACTAAGTGCCCATGCCAGAATTGCAACAACTGTAGATTGAAGTCATTGAGAGAAATTCAGCAAGATTTGGGTAGATGTGGAATGTCATTCAATTATACTACATGGACTCATCATGGGGAGCGATTGAGAACTGTTTCAAGTTTTTCAAACCCACAACCAGTGTCGCGACCTATTAATGAAATAGGAAGTGATAATGATCATGTAATGAATGTAATCAACGATCTTCATCCACACACGCATGTTAGTCAAAACAATGCTTTGGAAGAGGATGATAACACAATCAGTAATGATAATGTGGAAGTGGATGAGTCCAACATGCCTAGAGAAGAACATGAAAAGTTTGAGAGATTATTAAAACAAGCTCAACGAGAATTGTACCCTGGGTGTGAAGGTTTCTCTGTACTAACGGCAATTGTGGAGTTCATGCATGGCAAGGTCATGTTTGGAATGTCCAACACATGCTATGATTATTTCATGGCACTTTTCAAACGGATGCTTCCGAAAGATAATGTTTTGCCTCCATCACATTATGAAGCAGATAAGATTTTGAAAGATTTAGGGTTAGGGTGTGAAAAAATTCATGCCTGCAAGTATGATTGTGTGTTGTTTTACAAAGAAAATGAAGGGTTAGATCAGTGTCCTGTTTGTAATGAGCCTAGGTATCATAAGAGTTCTCCGGACAAGAAGCGGAAGATTCCGAGAAAAGTGCTAAGATATTTTCCACTTAAGCCAAGATTGCAACGGCTGTACATGTCAGTGCACACGGCCAATGATATGAGGTGGCATAAGGAAAAAAGGGTTGATGATGATGTTATGCGACATCCCGCTGACGGAACTGCATGGAAAGAGTTTGACAATATATATCCTGACTTTGCAGCAGACCCTCGGAACGTGAGGTTAGGCCTTGCCACGGATGGATTTAATCCATTTAATAATATGAGTAAACCTTATAGTATGTGGCCTGTGGTGGTTGTTCCATATAATTTGCCGCCTTGGAGATGTATGAAAAAAGAATTTTCCATTATGACATTGCTAATCCCAGGTGATAAAGCACCTGGAAGAGAAATCGATGTGTATTTACGACCATTAATTGACGAGCTGAAAGAATTATGGGAAAATGGTGTGCCGACATATGATAAGGCTACTAATTCTGTGTTTAACTTACGTGCGGCATTGATGTGGACAATCAATGATTTTCCAGCTTACGCAAATCTATCGGGATGGAGCACTAAGGGCTATAATGCATGCCCTGTTTGTAATGAGGACGGAACATCAGAAAGGTTTAGCGACAAGATTTGTTACATGGGACACCGACGGTGGCTACCTTGGAATCATGCATGGCGGGATAACAAAGACTCTTTTGATGGGAGAACTGAATATCGTGCTAGACCTCGGGAGTTCTCAGGGGAAGAGATTTTAGCACAAGTTGCCAATTTAAATTTTGGTCGGATGGGTAAACACGACAACAATCCGGACAAGAAAATGAAGAAAACGCCTGAGCATCGAAATTGGTCGAAAAAGAGTGTGTTCTTTGAGTTGGAGTATTGGTCAAAGTTAAGAATCAGGCATAACTTAGATGTCATGCACATCGAGAAGAATGTTTCTGATAGTGTTGTTGGAACAATACTGGACCTAGAAGGAAATCTAAAGACACGCACAAAGCTCGCAATGATTTGATGAATTTGGGCATAAAAGAAAATTTGTGGCTAGAGTGGGACGGCAGTAAGTGGAATAAAGGTCACCCGTTTTATACCGTGGAACCAAAGAATTCCTTGAGTTTTTGAAATCTGTAAAGTACCCAGATGGATATGCAGCCAGTATCTCTCGAAATGTGAAAGTCGGTGAGAAAAAAATTTCTGGATTGAAGAGTCATGATTGCCACGTGTTATTACAGCGACTTATTCCCGCGGGTATTCGAAAATTTTTGCCGGAAAATGTGGTTGAACCGATCATTGAATTATCGAGCTTCTTTCAGCAAATATGTGCCAAAACGTTGTGTGTGGTAGACTTGGAAAGGCTGAAAGAAAATATCGTGTACATATTGTGCAAGCTTGAACAAATATTTCCCCCTGCATTCTTTGATGTAAAATTCTTTGATGTAATGATTCTCACGTCATGATCCACTTAATAGATGAAGCGATACTTGCTGGGCCTGTTAATTTTCGGTGGATGTACCCTATAGAAAGGTAACAATATTATTCTCCCATTTAATCTCATTGTTCTTATGAAATTGTAAATTTAAATTGTAACACTTTAATTTCTTTGCAGACTATTGGGAAGGTATAAACGCTATGTGCGGAACAAAGCACGTCCTGAGGGATCTATTACAGCGGTATACCTTTCAAATGAATCCCTCACTTTTTGTGGGATGTATCTCCGTAATGTTGAAAGTTCTTTTAATCGACGTGAACGGAATATTGACAGTGGTGTGCGACAAGAGAAGCTTTCTGTATTTGCCCAAATTGCAAAACCGTTTATGGGTAGTTCAAGTGTTGAATTCACTAATGCTGACATGAAGATAGTTGAATGGTTTATATTCAACAATTGTGACGAGGTGACACCATTCCTTGAGTAGGTGACATCTTCTGTATTTACTTTTAAGTATTTTTTTTCCCCACTCTAATATTTATTTGACTTATTAAGCAGGGAGCATGAGGAAATAGTAAAGCGTGAAAGTAGTTCAAATGTGGAGCAAAGACACAAAGATAAGTTTCCTTCTTGGTTTCGTGAACATGTAAGTCGAAGTTTGTAGTTATTGTAATGTGTTGCATTATTTTAAAATAATTTGTGCATAACACTGTCCATCATATTACTAGATGAGGAGCTTGGGAAAGGAAAAGTCACCTTTATATAATGATGAGTTGTTTGAGTTAGCGAGAGGTGCTGTGCGAGCTGAAACATATCAAGGTTGTGTTGTGAATGGGGTTAAGTTGTAGTTGCCGAACGAGATGATAGATTAATTACTCAGAATAGTGGGGTGTATGTGCCTGGAGATGTCAATACTGGAGAACTAGAATTTTATGGAAAGTTGACTAGTGTTATTGAATTGTT
This sequence comes from Pyrus x bretschneideri, assembly GCF_019419815.1. Lineage (NCBI taxonomy): Eukaryota > Viridiplantae > Streptophyta > Magnoliopsida > Rosales > Rosaceae > Pyrus > Pyrus x bretschneideri. The sequence continues at coordinate 193,927 of NW_025999442.1, forward strand.
ATATAGGCAGGGGTATAAAGTGGTGTTATTTAAGTGCCACTGGTTCAATACAGACCCTTCTAGACGAGGGAGTATAAAACGCGACTACCACTTAATATCAGTCAACACAAACACTCGTTGGTATGATAATGATCCTTATATTCTTGCCACTCAAGCGAAGCAAGTGTTTTATGTGGCTGATCCTAAGGCAGGTACTGGTTGGAAAGTAATTCAAAGAATTCAACATAGAAATGTATGGGATATTCCGGAAAAGGGGGACTCCGAGGGTGATAGTAGTGATGATGATGTGACATACCAAGAGAACTCTTCATCAGACATTCCCGACATGGCACAAGTACAACACATTGATGAAACTTTGACTCCGTACTGCTTGGAAAACGTTCCTTCAGTTGCAGTTGAGATTGACTCCATCATTATAGATCTTGGGGCTCTTCCCAGAATTGATGAAAATGAATTCATTTACAATTATAATGAAGAAAGTGATATAGATACTAATGACTACATAAGCAATGAGGAAAATAGTACTCATGGTGATGATAGTTTCAAGCAGTACTACTGATGACGATAGTGATCTGGATTATTAGTAAGTCAGTATTTATTTTACTCATTGTGTTTTTGTCTAAATAATTTCGTCATTTTGTATATGCATTTTCCTTATCACATTAGTTTGCTAACTTGTTTGTTTGTTTTTGTATTTGTTTTCCATGTTTTTATTGCAAAATGAAATAATTGTATTTGCTTTGATTGAATCGCATATATGGATGAAAAACATGTTCTTAATTGAACTATTTCATTTGGGTTCGAGTTTTATGATCTAGGTTTCCAATTTTTGGTTGATTTGGGCATCCATTTGTATAATATTGGTAAAAACAATGTCCCTTGACTTTAATTCCAGATTTCCAATGTAATTATTCGATATTGTGGTTTAGGTTTGACATATTTGTTTTTCCTTTCTATAACACTTGCAGGTTGTCTATGGCTAAGTGGAATTCTGAGCTAGATAGCTTACAACTGATATCAGCACGGCATGGAGACCAGTGTGAGGATCATTCATGCCAGGTAATTTTGATATTTGAGGATTAACTTGATTAGTAGATGTCTATATCTTCTTGTTTACACTGATAAAGATTATAAACAGTGATGAATTAGGGTGCTTTAGTATCGTTTATTTATGTTTCCAGGTGCATATGCTTATGTCCTAGAGTTATAACCTACTTAGCTAGGTTGGTAGTGTTATGTTTATATACATTATAGACCTTTCAAGGATTTATATCATCTACTTATCATGTTGCCTTGTTTACAGAGTGTGAGAATCATGTTGCCTTGCTGTTATGTTTATCTTGTTGTTTACAGTGATGAATTACGTATAAGTAGTTGATGCTAACTTGATTATTACCTGGTATCTATTAAACATGTAATTTTTCTAGGTTGTGATGCTGCATGGTGTTGGTAAGTTAACTTGATTAGTAGATATCTTTATCTTGCTGTTTACACATTTATGGTTTCATAAGTTATTTGTTTAGAAATACCACTCTAGTGTGGCCTTGCATTTCCTTAGTGTCAATGATATTTAGCACCCTTAAAGTTTGCTAATCAAGTTTTTTTAATTTGTTTTTCTTCTACAGTTGTTTGATACTGGAATGTTTCATGATGATCCTAATCGTTTCCCATTTTCATGATGCTGAATATCAACGTGATGAGGACTATAGTGAGAATGGTGATACTTAAGGATATTTTATCTATATTATAGTAATGTCGAAATGAAAATATAGATTTTTTTGTATTTTGTAACTAAACCGAATTGTGAACCTTACATTATTTTAAATTACATGAATTTTGTGTTGTTCCTACATTAATTCTTCATTCACGCCCCTTCTCGATCTCCTAAGCTTGCTTGTTGTGATGGTTAAAAATATTATTAAAAACAAATGTGAATAAAAATTAGAAAATATTGGACTTGACATGTTTTGTCGGCACAAAACAATTAGCCGACAAATGTTTTTGTTCACAAAAGATTCAACCAACTAACTATTTTGTCTACACAAGTAATTTGAGCCAACAAACCAGTTTGTTGGCATAGGACTACGTAGCCGAAAAACCATTTTGTCGCGACAAGATTACTTAGCCGACAAAATGTTTTGTCGCGACAAGATCACTAAGCCGACAAATAACTTCATCGTGAAAAAACAACCTATGTTGACAAAATATTTTGTCGCAATGTTGGTTTGGTGACGGGCACAGTTTGACGGCTGAGATTTGTCGCCTTAAAAATGAGCCAACGAAATATTAAGATTCGTCGAGAAAGATCTTGCGCGACATGCTTTTAGCGACAAAATTGCCGACAAAATTTTTTGTTGGGAAAGGCTCTTTGCCGACGAATTTTGACTTTTGCCGACAAACTAATTTTGTCGGCAAAGTGGAAATTTCTAGTAGTGGTTGCATATTTATATATATTACAAACTTGAAAGATCTTTGTACCAAGTAATGGCTACAAAAATTTCTTCAAGATAAATAAGCACATTATTTCTTAAGTTCAATTAGCATTATTTTATTGTGAAAATGGGTGAGTTCTACTAAGAACAAATCACACTAGAATGTAACAAAAGAAATAAATTAATATATTCTGTCATTTTGTTTCACAGTTGATGTTTCTAAATTGATTATATTTAAGAATCTAGTAATTCATGTGTATTCTCTTTGATAATGTTTATACCACATTTTAGTTTTGAGCCTCGACTATTCAACAGGGAAGTATCAATTATGTAAAAGAAAGGGCAAATTATTTATCTCTATAGGGAAGCAAGCAATTATATATCTATATGAGAGAAGAAATCCTGTTTAAATTAAATGGTAAATGAGCATATCTAATACATGCAATATTTAACTCCAAATTACTGAAAACCAATTTCGAATGGGACATATATATTACCTTGTTTAAATTAACTAGCCTAGCCCATGGCTCCTCCAGCTCTTGCCCAGAGCCCCTCAATTGGTCAGTTTAGGAAGAAACCGGTGGCGAACGAAAATTAGCTACCTAACACTTTTTGGCCATTAGCCTCTCATACTAATAGAACAACAAGAAATTTGCAAGGCTATATTCATAATAGTGTTGGTTTTTGATAAGAAAATTTTACCCACTTGCTAAAATAGGGATAAAAATATTTAAAGATACTTACAATAGTACAAGGTTTGTCGTAGTATAGCAGCTCTAACAGGGTCGTTTTCCACATGGAATTGAATGAATAATTGTATTTAAAACTAACTCTTAATATTTATTCAAACAAAGTTTTGAAAATGTTTGATTTTAGAATTTAAAATAATAAAAAGAATTTAAAATAAAACAATTAAATAATCAACTAAAATCAATTAAGAAAACACGATTTTTAAAGCACTAGGTTCCGCCGTCATCTTAACAATCCTACGTAGTTCTTCAACTATTTATGAATTATCCATGCATATTTTGAAGGTTAGGATTTTCCTAATATATATTCTACTTGAATTATAGACGATATCTAACATGAAACCTCGTCTGGACGTTCGAATCAAGTTCAATCAAATAGAATATGAAAGACTCATTAAGTTTTTATGAAACCTTTTGAAAAACCATGCAACCCTTAAGACGTGGAGTTCATCCTAAGTGAAATTACAATTTTTAACCACAAGAAGCCAACGCAAATTTCAGGGAACCTTCCGACTAAAATTGCGTCAAATTACTTTTCTAAATATCCTAATGGTCACAAATCACTAAGACAATTAGATAGTATAAAACGGTGATTCATAATTCAAAACATGCATGCAGAATATCATAAATAAATTGAAAATAAACTACATATTCTTGCTAAGGCTCAAGGTTTTGCCCTAGCAAAAGAAACTAGCTACAAACAATCATAAAACAAAATATTATTAAGAACAAGGACAGAAAACACCTAGAAAATAATCTTCATTTGTTCTTTCCTCTCCTTCTCTCCTTCTCCTCTAAAACCCTAATGGCTAATATCCTTATTTATACAACTACCAAAATAAAACCCTAAAAAGTCTTAGAATAAACTAGGAAACATAATGAAATAATAAAACAGAAAATGAAAGGTTTCCTATGTGAACTAAAATTTAGACTTCTCAGAAAATTAGCCTTTTTGACCGACCAAATCAACTCCGATTTGGTCCCAAATGGTCTCTTTAAAGTTGAAGATGTCCCCTACAAATCCTCAGAAGGAATCTTCCTTAAAATCTGCCATCTTGACCTCCAAAATACCCAAAACGTCAAAAACGTCAATCTGGGAAAGCTGCGTGCTGGGCCTTTATTTCATTGCCACAGCCAAACGGCTTGGTAGAAAAGTATGAAACTTTGATACAATCGTCTTGAAAGACTCACGAACATCCTCCAATTAGAATCAATCCAAAATCATTTGTTTGATTACTTTATGCTCAAGAGGAAGTCGAATGTCCTACATTAGAACTATAATTTAAAGTATCAAAATCTCACCAAAATAATCAATAAATTAATACTAAGATTAGGATAAAATATATAGTAAAATATCGGCTCATCAGTTTCTAGACATCAAAATTTCGGTGATCAATAATCCAAAGTTTAACCACTTGACTAGTCGAAACTAACTAGGACAATTCATGCGTCCCACAAAATACACGTGGCACATGACAAAACAAGCAATCAAGAATGACACATGTTGACAGCTGAGACCTCGTCAAATAAATTAGCTCAAGTACAAAAGGGGGCAAAATAATGCTAATTGATCAAATTATATCGGAGACCACCAACCGTGTGAAACCCCTCGTGGTCCTATTTCGTTCAAGATCAAATCTCGACGGCCCTTGAAGAAATCTTGTTCTGGTTCAAAATCAAGTGCTTGCCCACCCTTGGATCAAATCTCAAGATTGAGATTGAATCAGAGGGATATTTTTGTAAGGAATAAACCACAGATATTGAAACCCTAAATATTCATTAATACAAATTTATTATTTTGTACACGTGTTCTTGTTTTATTGTTTGCAGGAACTTTTTTGTTTACAGGTTTGGAGGCTAGATTTTATATTCATCCCATGACCCTCGCCCTTATCATTAACATGTTAAGAACAATACTATAATTGTATCTTAGGTCACATTGTGAAGCAAACCTATGAAGCACTAGGAGGAGACAGTTTAGCCTTAACGAGAAAGAACACAAGCTTTGTTTTCTTTCCCCCTGTTTGTAGACATGGCTAATGGGCTATGGCTAATGTAGGATAAGAAGTATGATCATCCTTTCATGAAAAATCCTTTCAAGGGCACATAGATTACTGCACTAATACATTTAACCTTAATTCCCCTCCACTATTTTGTCAAGAAAAATTGTGGATAAATTATATTTTGGATGCAATGAAGTCTAAATTAACGTTTGTTATTTGTCAAAGTGGTGCATGCTTCTATGACCACAATCATACCAAGAATAATCAGAACACTCAATTTTTTTCGAGAACAAGAGATCATAAACTATATATTAACCTGCTTAATCCGGTCAATCAGTTACGGTGAGTTTGGGCAAAAAGTTTTCCATGAGTTTAATATTTAGGGTTAATTTCAGTTTACTATTTTGAAGTTTCTTGGTTTTCAGAATTTGGTACATGAAGTTGTTTTTTCATCCCAGAGTGGCACCTAAAGTCATAATTTTGGGATACTTTCATACATCTGTTATGATTGTTGTTAAATCAGCTATTAATTGGTGATGTGGCACCTACATGGACAATGATAGGACGCCACGTGGATATTAAGAAATTAAAAAAATGAAATTTAAATAAAAAAAAGAAAAAGAAAAAAGAAAGAAAGAATCTGGGCCTATCTATCTCGCCCCTCACCCACCCTACCTTCCCCTTCCTTGATACCCACTCCGCCACCAAGCTTATTCCCCATCTCTAAAACCCAGACCTTTTCCCTTCCCCAAAACCCAAAATTCCCTCCCTTTCTTCTCTCCTTTGCGCCCACCCTTCATCCCTAACTTCCCAACAACTCATCCACTTCGGGAAGCTTACAAACATAAAAATTCATCTCAGTTTCGTCGATCCTCGACCACACTATGAAATCAAATTTCTCCGACTGCGGTTGGCCCGTGCGTGCACCAAGGTCTCATCCAGACCAAGAAACACGGTCATCTTCTCCGTAGAGACCTACGGCTCAAGAGGTTGCTCAAACAAGAGCTTGTAGTTGATAAGGTTTCCCGATCTAGTTTGCATTCTGAGCGGCGGCTATAGGGAGAGAAGGGAAGGGAGGTTGAGTGGGCGGGAGGGAGGTTTGGGTGGGTGAGAGGGAAGGAATTTGGGGAAGGGGAAGGGGCTGGGTTATGGGATAGGGAATAAGCTTGGTGGGGGGGGGGGGTATTAGGGAGTATTTATCATTAATAACCAAATTTAACACTTAATTTCATAAATGTCACTTTAAACAAATTACTTTCAAAAATAGCTTATATTCAGAAAATTCACATGAATAGAGCTAAATACCCTCAAAATCCAAAACCCAACACTTGAATAGATCTCGTCGGCATTGTTGTTCAATGTGCGAGGCCGCTAGAAAAGTATTTGAAGGTAGGAAGCTGGAACCAATAAACATCCTCTACAATCAAACCCAATGCCATGAGTTCCACAAAGAACTGGTTGAGTAAGTTGATTGTTTGAGATGAATCACTCTCTAATTCAACAAAAGAAAAAATTCTCCTTGCAAGACTAATACCTTTAAGTGCCGCCAACATTTCAATATGGGCAACATACCTAATTCCTACCTTGTTCCATGCACCAGCAGCAACAAAAGCACCTTGCCAATCCCTAATAATTACACCCACTCCTCCTAGACTATTCTCTAACCTTGTAGCTCCATCCACGTTCACCTTAACCCCACCCCTCTCTAAGAGTCTTCTACCGATGCTGCAATAATTGATGCGGTGACAACGAGTGAGAGACAGCTGCCATAAATTCCTGTAACCATGCAGTAGCTCACTGAACAACATCAAGTGGGTGAATGATCCTGCCTTTCCACACTCTTGAATTTCTCTCCTGCCAAACAGCCTAAAGAATCATGCAAACTGAATTAAAATTCTTTGGTTTATGTTTATTTGGTTTTAATTTTGAGGGTTTAATTCATTGAATTTAGTTTATGTTTATTTGGTTTTAATTTTGAGGGTATTGAAGTCTATTTCAGTGAATTTTTTGTTATTTTGAATGATTTTATAAATGTGACATTTGTGAAATTTGGTGTTAAATTTTGGCTATTATTGATAAAAATTGGTATTAGGGAAGGGGAAGGTTGGGGTGCGTGAGGGGCGGGATAGATAACCCCAGATTTTTTAATTATTTATTTTTTTTAGAGTTTTTTAATTTTCAATTTTATTAATTTCTTAATATCCACGTGGCATCCATCATTGTCCACGTGGCTGTCACGTCACCAGTTAACAGTTGATTTAACAGCAACCTTATCAGATGTATGAAAGTGTTCCAAATTTATGACTTTAGGTACCAAATATTGAAAACCAGAAATTTCAGAGTAGTAAACTAAGATTAACCCTAATATTTAATGCATGGTACCCAAGGTGGTGTTTTTCCAATCCAACGTCATCGAGGGAGCTTGTGAGCTCTGCCTTAGGCTTACAAGCTTACTAATGTTTCGTCTTGGTACTACTTATTTCGAAGTTAGCTTACTTCGGAAAAATTGACGTATTATGAGGCTTCGGATGAAATTTTCAAGTGTTTTACTTTAACATGCTTAATGATTTGAGTAAAATAAGCTTAGCAGTATATTCTAGCTGAACGCGAACCCACTCATTTTGGGATCAACCAATTTGACGTTTAAACATCAATGAAGATAATCAAAGGTAATTTCTTGTTTTTTGCGCACACACTCAACAAACACTAAGTTTCATCATTACATACTCTATAAGCATTGGATCACCTCACGAAGAAAGAAAACTAAATGGTACATATTCAGCTTATTCCGAAAGGCATGGTTGTTGGATAACTATTCAAACTAAATGGTACGTATTCAATTTACTCCAAAAGGCATCGTTGTTGGATAACTGTTCATCCTCAAAAGGAACATGTGGCCTTCTAGACTAGAACGAAACTTATATCCTAAGAAGATCAAACTTTTGAAGACACAAAGGATTGGCCGAATTTGGTTAGTTGTGAATCATGTAAGCAGTTCAAACGCCATTTCGAAAAAGTTATTTTGAGATAATCCAATCATGGTCTGTTGGTAACCATCTATCTTCAAAGTAGAGTGCATTCTCAGAAGCATAGTTAGGGGCAATTGTGGGACATGATTTTCTAGACCGAAGACATGTGGTGTCTTAGGTGGCAAGAAATACCGCAATGCCTATAGTATGCAATATTTAGGTGAATAAGCTGAGAGGCTTGATGTGGATCGGAACATGTTACCTTTATAGTTAGAGAGGACTAACCGTAGTCAGATGTGAGTATCCTTAGTTAGATTTGAACAACCCTAGTCAGATTATGAGTACCGCTAGTCAGATTCTGAGTAACCCTTGTCAGATTTGGAGTAGCCCTAGTCAAACGAAGTTAGAATACCAAGTGAAGTCAGACAACTTTATTCAAATAAACTAGGCCTAAGTTCATTGAACATATTACTTGTCTCCTAAGTAAGGAAGCCCTAATTAAAGTCAAATTAGAATATCTTAGGGATTATGTAACACAATTAAAATTCTAGAAAGATTGGGTATCTTATCCTAGATTTCTTCCTAGGTAGTCTCCCGATTTGATGAATATGACTTTCCCTACAATGACTTTTCACTCTTAAGATCCCTATAAATACACTAGACTAGGTATTTATTGGGGGACGACCACTTTATTCTCGATAAGACTACCATAGCCATACAACTCTCTAGCAATATCATCAATCATACAACCACATCTCTCCATCCATTTATCTATCTTGTAGGATCACCCAATTACTCTCTCTCTTAGACTTTTACACACATATTCTCTCTATGCCTAACATAGGCCCTTACGCCGCTGTCTATGCGTAGACACATCCATAAAGAACTCATCTTTCAATGCCTTGCCATAGACTATTCGTCAAGGATGGATTATACCATCCTTCCTCAGAACTACACCATGATTTGATTATCCTTCTTGGAGATATGTAGGCAGTCCTTTCCAAATTCAACCACACCCCTTAATCAACCTCATGCTCCCTTCATCGGTGATCATGGACAATTCCAACTTGGTTCTCACCTCTGTTTGCAAATGCATGCGAATTTGGTTCCAACAGAGTCCATTTTTTTTTAAAGAGCTGTTAGATATGTGCTTTTATTTATTTATTTATTTTTTTACATTGGGCACAATAGGTGGTGCTCTTTATTGAATAGGCATGGTTCCACTTTATTTGTGTTTAAAGAGACAAAATCCTCATTTGTTTGTTGACTAGTCCCAAATTTAATATTATCGTATTCTCAAACCTTGGAAAATTACGAAAATGCCCATGATGGACTATATTTGTGAATGTTTGAATCTTATTACTCTTTATCACCTTGTAAATATTTCTAGGTCGTACGTGTCCTTACAAACACATGAGCGTGAATGGCGTAAATCAAACGATTTATGCATGTTTCCCAATGAGGGGCAAAATAGTAATTTTGCACTCTTGAGAATTTATTCCTTGTCTATCAAGACATTAGTGAGTTGTCGGTATTGCGGGTTGCAGACCATAATATTGATGGCTTATTCATTGGGTTCATTAATCAAGTGGGCAATTAGGCCCGTTGACGTTAGTATTTTAATTAATTTGGTCTCGTGCCTAATTAATTATTATTTGGGCTTGACCCAAAATTACATACACATATATTCTCATAGTACTTGACGATAAAACGCGTGGGCTCAAAAGGAACCAAATTCTGAGCTATGATAAATATTTTACAGAACTACGAAGACGAAGGGCAATTTAGTTAATTCACTATTGTAGATGTTCATTCTTATTATTTGATTATTTTCCTTTGTGATGTCTGTGCCTGTGGTACCCATTGACCTAGGTCTCCTTTCCTCTTTGTCCTTATGTCCCGTCTTTCCCTTCATCTTTCTATCTCTCTCAACTCTCAATTCACTAACTCTTAACTCTCCATCGAACTCTCTACCTCTCAAACCCCCTTATTCCTCTGCACAAATGAGGCTAAGAAGCCAAGAGACACCCTACCTGCCACTTTCTTTGGCGAGCTCCAGTTGA